>NW_016827409.1:5956-11761 GCF_001698545.2 Rhinopithecus bieti
TGCTCTGTCGCCCAGGCTGGAGTGCAATGGCCGGATCTCAGCTCACTGCAAGCTCCGCCTCCCAGGTTCACGCCATTCTCCTGCCTCAGCCTCCCGAGCAGCTGGGACTACAGGCGCCCGCCACCATGCCCGGCTAATTTTTTTGCATTTTTTAGTAGAGACGGGGTTTCACCATGTTAGCCAGGATGGTCTCAATCTCCTGACCTCGTGATCCGCCCATCTCGGCCTCCCAAAGTGCTGGGATTACAGGCTCGAGCCACCGCGCCCAGCCGCTATAAACTAAGTTTCTAATCCTTCCAACAAACAAAAAAACTTTACCAAGTAAAATTTCATCAGCTTATTAAGACCACAGTTTAGGAAATCTCTCCTTCTCTTTTTATACATGAATATTACCAAATTTGGGGCTGGGCAGGGTGACTCACGCCCATAATCCCAACACTTTGACAGGCCGAGGCAGGCGGATCACTTGAGATCAGAAGTTCAAGATCAGCCTGGGCAACATGGTAAAACAGTCTCTATCGAAAATACAAAAAAAAAAATTAGCCAGGCATCATGGCGCATGCCTGTAATCCCCAGCTATTTGGGAGGCTGAGGCAGGAGAATCGCTTGAACCCAGGAAGCGGTGGTTGTGGTGAGCGGAGATCGCGCCACTGCACTCCAGCCTGGACGACAGAGAGAGACTCTGCCTCAAAAAAAACAAAAACAAAAACAAAAAAAAAACACATTTGGAACCAGATATCTTGCTTTAAAGTTAATTTTCATAAAAGACAAATAAGTGAAAATAAAAATTTCTAATCAGAATAACATCTACACGGGTAAACTTGAAAATATGTATATGTCATGTATACGTCACACATTCATATGTATCTATGACAGCAATTAACTTAGAGGAAGTACTTCAAATTCTCCAATTAGAGCAGAGATAAAGATAATGGCTCCTCTGTGGAAGCGCTGGATTCAGGTGGCCCCATGCTACGTTACGGCTCTGGGCTCCCTTTACAAGACCTACTCCACAGGATGCAATCTCCTTGTCTTACAGTCACAGGATCCTCCAGGGGGTTCTCGATTTCAGCCTGTCGCAGGAACACATTTCCCCGGCATACCCGCCAAAGCATGCGCTCAAAAGTAGGGATGCGCTCCCGGTTAATGACACCAGCCACGAAGCTGTGGGGAGAAGAGGCAGATTGGAAACCTATTCCATGTCATGGGATGGAAGGTTTTAAGACAAGTCTTGTTCCCAGCCTCACTTATGAACCCAGCAGAGAGCTGACAGAGCAACTCAGGCATGAATCCAGAGCTGTAGGATTATCTCAACAGGCTCAGAGGAGGGCATATCCTGGTAGCAAGTGAATCCCCAGTCTCATTGCTCTTCTGAACAGCAGAGATGAACATGGCCCCACTGAATACAGAAAGGTTGACATGGCACTTACCCAAGTCTTAAAGGCGTGCCTCTTCCCATCTCACTTGGCTCCAAGAGGGATGAGGACTCTTCCAACAGGTCTGGATCCGCCATCTGCTGATGATGCAATTCAGCCTGAATTCACAAATCAATTAATATCTAATGAAAATAGTTAGTGGCATGCAGGGAACGAGGAACCAGGAGACAGGTTCAGAAAATAAGGATGAAAAAGAAAACAAACCACCAAAAGACAAGATATACCCATAAAAAGACAAGAAGAATAGGGGACGAAAACCAATAAAACAAATGTGAGGTAAAGAAAGCATAATTGCCCCAGTAAAGCATCTGGGGAAATGGTTTTAGAAATAAGGAATAAAAGAAAAAAACATTAAGTGATGGTGACATGTATAAATCTGTTACTTGGTGGAAGCCATTTTCTCTCCTATGTTTCCCTGAATGAACAATGAAGGTGCCAGGAAATACCTCTGCATGTGGATAGGAAGCTAAAATCTCTCTCCCTTCTGTGCAATAATGAAGAGGCTCTGCAGATACTCTCAACATTTAATTTCTGGGCAGCTACAAACTAGAATTTTCCCTGTGTGAGAATGTGAAAGACAGAGGCTCTCTTTCCAGGAAGAAGCAAGGCACTGCCACTGTCTTTGAATACTGTGTAGTCTGGAGAAAGACAGAAGGGGCAGCTCCAGATATCTACGTTTCCAGCCCCTTTAAAATTCAGAACATGAGAACTTTCAGCATACTCACTTACAGAATGCTCCAAGCCATGGGACTTAAAGAGTATTTATGTCTTCGAAAGGATAAGAAGCACAATAGCTGGGCAGGCCTGTAAAAACATATCTGAATGTCCCATTTTCTGACTAGGAATCTTCTAAATAAGTTCACATAGGCTTTACAGTTGTAGGATTCTTGAGAACACAGCTCAAGAATCAAGTAAAGTGAAGGAAAAGCAACAGATAATAAACCAAACTAGAGCTCATGGGCTGGTGTAATTGGTAAGATTTAAAATGACTTCCACCATGACAGCTTATACAATGAAATGAAGAAGGATCTTCCCACACACAGGTCTACATTTCCTGGCCTCTCTCTACCCAACTCATCCTACCACCCTTTACTCCCATCAGAAAGGAGAAGCTGCTCCAAAAAACAAAACAAAACAAAACAAAAACCAGTCCAATCATCTTCTCCTTTGCCTCATCACCCCAACTCTAATATCCAGGCAATACTTGTTGGACCAAAAACTAGGAGTAAACCAGAACAATCATCCTCTTCAAAAGCAAAATAAGACAAAAAATCAGAAGAGTTTTTCTCTAACATTTTCATTCCAAATTTCAATCTGATTCTACCCGTCAGCCACACTCTTAAAAAGCAGCACAGGAACCATCACTTGATAAAGTCACGGGATCATAAACATAGCAAAAAGGGGGGAAAAACTGTGTGTAAACCAGATGGTAAGTCTGAAGGCCTAAAAAATTGAAAGCAATCATTTTGGGAAGTAAGGATCAACACCAGAAGTGCAGAGAAATACTGTCATGAGATTGGAAAAGTTTAAGATGAGATCATGGAGACACTGGTTACCACTTGCTGTTTTATTTTTTTTTGAGACGGAGTCTCGCTCTGTCGCCCAGGCTGGAGTGCAGTGGCCGGATCTCAGCTCACTGCAAGCTCCGCCTCCCGGGTTTACGCAATTCTCCTGCCTCAGCCTCCTGAGTAGCTGGGACTACAGGCGCCCGCCACCTCGCCCGGCTAGTTTTTTGTATTTTTTAGTAGAGACCGGGTTTCACCGTGTTAGCCAGGATGGTCTCCATCTCCTGACCTCATGATCCGCCCATCTCGGCCTCGCAAAGTGCTGGGATTACAGGCTTGAGCCACCACGCCCGGCCCACTTGCTGTGACATGGAAGTTGAGGGGGTTCTTTCAGTTTCTACTTGCAATCATATCAGCTGACTGCAGGCAACTTGTTTTCAGGATCCCGATGATTACAACATTTCAACTTGTTCTTGATTTATCCCTTGGCAAAAACCAGTAAGCCTGACTGCTACTCACAAGACTTCATCCTACTTGCCTGGATGTCTCACAAGACGTGGTTTAAGTCAACCCTAAATATCAGACTCAATGCAAACACATGTGCTCTAAAGTGGACAACTGATGGAAAAGCAAACAGTATTTAGCAACTAGACCACTTCAAAGACTCTATCTAGGACTCTCTGAGAATAAAAACAACAAAATTAAAATTCAACAGAAACTTGCAATAATATTTGAATTGCTAATTTCACCCTTCATACTTAAGAATTCTGTCTTAGAGAGAAAAGTTACAAATTTTTAAATAAAATTGTGCCTGGTGAGAAACTAGGAAGACTAGAACCACCCACTAACAGAACGCCTTTAAGGCAATACCTAAAACCGCGTGGTTGAGAGTATCTAAATCTTAGAGCAGGGGTGTCTGATCTTTTGGCTTCCCTGGGCCACACTGGAAGAAGAACTGTCTTGGGCCACACATAAAATACACTAACACTAATGATAACTAATGAGCTAAAAAAAATTGCAAAAAAATCTCATAATGTTTTGAGAAAGTTTACGAATCCGTGTTGGGCCACATTCAAAGCTGTCCTGGGCCACATGAGGCCTGAGGGCCATGGGCTGGACAAGCTTGTCTTGAGGGTATCTGGGTCCTCTAATAACAATACTGTAAATATCCCTCTACATTACTTGCTATGCCCTCTGGTTTCTCTATTCAGATACTGAAAAACATGTCTTATAAAAAGGAAGTAGGAGAACTTCAGTTCTGTTTCTACAGCAATTAGGTATAAATAGCACATCCAGTTCAAGCTATGTCAATTACCAAGAACAAACAATTATTGCCATCTACATCAAGAAAAAAATTTTATTTCATTACTTAAGGTATTCACCCAGGCCCCAAAGGAAATGGCGGATGGGAAAAAAAATAAAGAAAGCAGATGGATGGAAAACTGAGAAGGAAAGGAAAGCAGGGATCTGCATGCCATTAACCATTACTTTTCCAGTCTTCTTTACGTTCTCATATGTTATGGTGCTTATGGTAAAAGATGCAGAGATATCTCTCCAGCTCTTACAGTTCTTCATAAGCAAGAAGACTGAGAAAAGGATAATCATTAACAAGTCATTTTAAATGCCCTAGATAAGAAATGACTAAGTCAAATTTGTAATCATCTTTAATCATAAGAGTATTCAATATATGCTTATTTTTCCCCTTACACACACCCTGCCAATCATAACTCCTATGCCTAAATATAGAATCATTTTCTGATTTAGCCATTTCTGCTAACTCATTATAGTGAATTATTATTGTAGTCACCAGATTATAAAAAATAAGGGTTTATAACTGGTAGTGTTTTAGGCCCTTTGCAAATATTATAAATTCAGACACAGAAGAAAATCTCATTAAAAATCCTAAGTTTTCAACATTTGAGGGTCCCAAGTGTCCTATCTTTTGCATTATTTGAAGTACACTCGCATGTGCAGATGCAAAGTTGTGGCAGTAACACCTGAGCCTGCTGCTAGGCAGCAGCAGGGCAAGGTCTATGGAAAGGAACCTGGCTGAGGCTGTGAGTTAGCGCAAGAACAGGCAAGGCAGAGAGGTTCTTGCCAGGAGACTTCTTGCAATGCAGTGAGGCTGCTAGGAATGAAAGGGGAGTTGATGACAAAAGCAGCATGAGAACCTCTCATAGCCACGGCCTTGTGCTCTAAGTACTTCCAGAGATTGAAAAAAAAAAGTTTTGAATAAAATAGGAGGGGGAGGCTGGGTGCGGTGGCTCACACCTGTAATCCCAGCACTTTGGGAGGACGAGGCAGTTGGATCACGAGGTCAGGAGTTCACGACCAGCCTGGCCAATATGGTGAAACGCCTGTCTCTACTAAAACTACAAAAATTAGCTGGGCATGGTGGTGCACACCTATGGTCACAGCTGCTTAGGAGGCTGAGGCAGGAGAATCGCTTGAACCCGGGAGGCAGGGGTTGCAGTGAGCCAAGATCGCGCCATTGCACTCCAGCCTAGGTGACAGAGCAAGACTCTGTCTCAAAAAAAAAAAAGAGGGGGAAAACAGCCCAGCATGAATAGGGCACAAAGATCATGAAGACTTAGAGTCTGTCTTCTCAAAATAGGCATTTAGTGTTTAGACTTATTATTCACAAAATAAAATTCCTAAATCCATGAATTATGATTTAAAAATATCATTTTTCCAAATGGTTCCTCTTATTTTCATTTTTACTAAGTTCTTTTCATTAGAAAATTAATAGTTTAAATAATTATTTCCCTTAAGGGAATCCACCTATCAGTCTTTATTCGGAATTTCTCCAAAAATGAACCGTAACAGGAAGCTGGCTCTCATTCTTTTTTTTTTTTTTTTTTTTT
>NW_016827409.1:12181-13685 GCF_001698545.2 Rhinopithecus bieti
CTGTGGCCGGATCTCAGCTCACTGCAAGCTCCGCCTCCCGGGTTCACGCCATTCTCCTGCCTCAGCCTCCCGAGTAGCTGGGACTACAGGCGCCGCCACCTCGCCCGGCTAGTTTTTTGTAGTTTTTAGTAGAGACGGGGTTTCACCGTGTTAGCCAGGATGGTCTCGATCTCCTGACCTCGCGATCCGCCCGTCTCGGCCTCCCAAAGTGCTAGGATTACAGGCTTGAGCCACCGCGCCCGGCCGTCATTCTTAAACTTAGGAGGTCTTGAAAGACATTTTCATATGAGATAGCAGTATCTCAGCAGTAAACTAAAGAGTATATCAAAAGGGAAAAAAAAGGGGACAGGGAAGGTAAAAGAATTAAGCTCCAAATAATGCTAAAAAGTAGCTGAGCTCTGACTATAAGGCCAGGTTTACATCAGATCTGTGGGTAGCAGCGTGGACATGTTTAGCAAAGCGCACACCTGTGAGCATATGAAAGCTCATGTTCTGGGGTGCTTCTTAATATGACCGAATGATACATGCCTTGAACACGTCTTACTCATCTTGTGTCTCACAAAGAGTAGGTGCTCATTACATGTTCAGTGAATTAGTGAACAAAAATACAATAATGTCTGTACAGTGAGCACACTGGAATTGCAGGTTCATTAAAAACATATGGCTTAAGTGGAAATGCCTATTGCAAAAGACCTTAAACACTTAAGAGTTAATCACACTGTCCCACACCCTCTAATGTGATGTCATTAGGGACTGGCAAAAGAAGTTACCACTAGACTCAAAATTCTCGACTCCATGAGCAATCTAAATAAATATTAATACCTTCTGATTCTTGAAAGGACCAGGAAATTAAATTCATATGAGTTTTTCCCCTTTCCTTTGCCCCAGCAGATCCTTTTAATTAAATGGCTTCTCTGAGTCAAAGCCTTAAATTAGTGAGGAATGTATCACATCCTCAGCAGACTTTCTCTAGCCCAGCAGTTTTCAAACTAGCATGCCTCAGGATCACCTGGTAAATACAGACTACTAGGCCTAACTCCCACAGTTTCTGATTCAGTAGGTCTAGGGTGGAGACTGATAATTCATACTTCTGACAAGATTACAGGTGAGTCTGCTGCTGTTGTTTGAAGAACTCCTGCTCCAACCTAGAGAATTATGGATATTTAATCTCCCCTCAAAAGATAAAAATTTCTGAGATGAGGCAGTTAAAAACAAATTTTTTTTTTTTTTTTTTTGAGATAGAGTCTTGCTCTGTGGCCCGGGCTGGAATGCAGTGGCATGATCTCAGCTCACTATAACCTCTGCCTCCTGGGTTCAAGCGATTCTCCTGCCTCAGCCTCATGAGTAGCTGGGATTATAGGCTCCTGCCACCATGCCGGGCTAATTTTTGTATTTTTAGTAGAAACAGGGTTTCACCACGTTAGTCAGGCTGGTCTTGAACTCCTGACCTCCTGATCCACCTGCTCAGCTTCCCAAAGTGTTGGGATTACAGGCGTGAGCCACC
>NW_016827410.1:0-1319 GCF_001698545.2 Rhinopithecus bieti
TCTTTCTTTTCTCTTTCCCCTTTCTTTTCTTTTCTTTCTTTTAAGAAAATTGGAATTTTACAACGTTTGCAGGGATTATTATAGGGTTCTGAGTAAGAAGGTACTTGGTTAAATGTAAATTTAAATGTCTCTGTGATTGCCTCTTCTTCTGAGTGGAACTGTTTCAACACCCACCTTACCATTTATTCTCCTATCCTCTCCCATCTTCTCCCAGCTGTTCTTCATATTCGCAATGCCATGCCTCCCATTCTCAGGCCCCTCTATCTCTGCTGCCCAAATCACTCTGGAAAATAATCTCCTCCAATTGCCCTTCCCAAGTCAACAGGAGTGGAGGTAAAAATGAAACATAAAATGAAACAAAACAATACCCTATAGCTTCCTACTTTGAATAAATTTGTTTCTTCTAATTTCTCCCTTCAGGCTGGATACAAGAGAGGAAAGGCAAACAAAAATAAAGAGTGTCATAAGATATTTATTCATTTTTAAGAAATAAAGATTCTCTTCAGATTCCATAGTTCTGGCTCTAGAGAGGAATCAGTCATATAGAAAACACCAGATATGGGTTACAGGGGCCTGGAGACAAAAGAAATTTCATTCTCCAATGAAGATGTTATGAATCAGTTGGTCAGCCCATTGAGTGTGTATTCTGTTTTCACAGTTCTGTCTGCAAGAAAAAGTACAAATATATTTTAATTGACACCTAGTATGTGTGTGCACATACACAAATTGAAATACAATATTCACTTTAAATAAGGACTACTCAGACCGGGTATGCTTTATTCTAATCTTCTCTTCTTATATCTGCTCTCCATTTAAATTTAAAAACTGCTGAGGTAGACCACTAATTTGATTCTATAACCTCAGTGATGTAATAAACATAAAGTTTCAAAATTACTGTCTTAAAACATATTTATCTATAAAAGAAAGAGACCAGTAAAAAAATAATAATAGTAAAGAAAATAATTCCATTAGATAGAGCACTTCTTATGTAGCAGGTGCTGTTCTCAGAAGTTTACATAAATTAATACACTTAATATTAATCACAGCCTCTTTCATAGATGAGACAACTACATTATAGCGAGTTAAATAAGTTGTCTAACGTTACACAGTCACCCAGTGGAAGAACTGGGACCCAAAGCCAAGTTACCGTCCTCTAGATTCCATACTGTCATTCAATACACAATGATACTGCCTTTCTTAAAACAAATAGTATTAGTTTGTGATATGATTTTCAATTTTTCCTTATTAAAATACATTTTACGTATAAATCTCTATGGGCAACTTTTAAGAAATAGAATATTGGAATAAATTAGATAAAT
>NW_016827411.1:0-4874 GCF_001698545.2 Rhinopithecus bieti
ATACCACGTATACTTGTGTTTAATAAAGTATTGTATTTTTTTTGTTGGAAGTGGAACAGAAGGACAAAGCAAGTATGACTTAAATTTATTCAATGATTTAATTATGTAATTTATTCTCTAGTACAACTGCTGCACTTTACTAAATTCAACAGTTCCACATCTGGAAGGATCAAGTCAATTGCCCAACTAACTTCTTGAAAACTCTAAGGGCTATACAAATTGGGAAATACTCAACTGCTCTGAACATTCATAAATTTGCAAGATGTCAGAGCTTCTTACTGTATTTCCCTCTTAGAAAAACATAACAGATATTACCATATTAGAGGCTCTGAAAAGCCCTGAAGTGCAAACATCAATTAAAACTTTTTATTAGTCGAATTTTTTAACCTTTATTTTAAGTTCAAGGGTGCATATGTAAGTTTGTTGTAAGGTAAACTTGTGTCATGGGGGTTTGTTGTACAGATTATTTTGTTACCCAGGTATTAAATCTAAAACCAAATAGTTATTTGTCCTTATTCTCTCTCTCCTTCTACCCTCCACCTTCTGACAGACCCCAGTGTGTCTCATTCCCCTCTATGTGCTCATGTGATCTCACTGTTTAGCTCCCACTTATAAGTGAGAACATGCAGTATTTGGTTTTTTGTTCCTGGGTTAGTTTGCTAAGCATAGGTCTCCACCTCCAACCATGGTGCTGCAAAGGACACTATCTCGTTCTTTTTATGGGTGCATAGTATTCCATGGTCCATATGGATCACATTTTCTTTATCCAGACTACCGCTGATGAGCATTTAGGTTGATTCTATGTCTGTGCTGTTGTGAATAGCTCTACAATGAACATATGTGTGTGTGTGCCTTTATGATAGAATGATATATTTTCCTTTAAGTATATACCCAGTAATGGGATTGCTGGGTTGAATGGTATTTCTGTTTTTAGGTCTTTGAGGAATTGCCACACTGTCTTCTGTAGTGGTTGAACTAATTTAAACTCCAACCAATAATGTATAAACATTCCTTTTCCTCTGCAACCTAACCAGCATCTGTTATTTTTTGACTTTTTAATAACAGCCATTCTCACTGCTGTGAGATGGTATCTCATTGTGGTTTTTATTTTATCTTATGATCAGTGACGTCAGTTATTTTTTATATAATTGTTGGCCATATATATGTCTTCTATTGAAAAGCATCTGCTTATGTCCTTTGCCCACTTTTTAATGGGATTTTTTTGGTAAATTTGTTTAAATTCATTATAGATTGTAGATATTAGACCTTTGTCAGATGTATAGTTTGCAATTTTTTTTCCCACTCTGTAGGTTGGACTTTTCACTCTGTTGATAGTTTCCTTTGCTGTGCAGAAGATTTTTTAGTTTCATTAGATTCCATTTGTCAATTTTTGTTTTTGTTATTGTTGCTTTTGGCATCTTTATCATGAAATCTTTGCTTATTTGTATGCCCAAGATGGTATTGCCTATGTCATCTTCCAGGATTTTTATAGTTTTGAGTTTTACATTTAAGTTTTTAATCAATCTTGAGTTAATTTCTGTATATGTTGTAAGAAAAGGGCTAAGTTTCAATCTTCTGGATATAACTAACCAGTTATCCCAGCACCAGGAATCCTTTCTTCATTGCGTATTTTTGTCAGATGTGTCAATAATCAGATAGTTGTAGGTGTGAGGTCTTATTTCTCTGTTCTCAATTCTGTTTCATTGGTCTGTGTGTCTGTTTTTGTGCCAGTACCATGCTGTTTTGGTTACTGCAGCACTGTAGTGTAGTTTGAAGTCAGGCAGTGTGATGCCTCTAGCTTTGTTCTTTTTGCTTAGGATTACATTAACAATGTAGGATCTTTTTTAGATCCATATGAATTTTAAAATATTTTTATCTATCCGTGAAGAAGGTCAGTAACTTAATAAGAACAGCATTTAATCTGTAAGTTGCTTTGTGCAGTATGGACATTTAAATCATATTGATTCTTTCTATTAATGAACAAGGAATGTTTTTCTGTTTGTGTCGTCTGATTTCTTTGAGAAGTGTTTTGTAGTGCTCCTTGTAGAGATCTTTAGCCTTCCTGATTAGCTATATTTCTAAGTTTTCTATTCTTTGTGGCAGTTATGAATGGGATTGCATTCATGATTTGTTTCTTTGCTTGACTGTTGTTGTATAGGAATGTGTGATTTTTGCACATTGAGTTTGTTTCCAAAGACTGCTGAAGTTGTTTGCCAGCTTAAGAAGCTCTTGGGCAGATACTATGGGGATTTTAGATGTAGAATAACCTCTGCTGCATACAATGATAGTTCGTCCTCTGCTCTTCCTGTTTGGATGCAATTTATTTCTTTCCCTTGCCTTATTGCCTGGCCAGGACTTCCAGTACTATGTTTAATAAGAGTGATGAGACAGGGCCTTTTTGTTTTGCACTGTCTTCCAAGGGGAATGTTTTCAGCTTTTGCCCATGCAGTATGATGCGCAGTTGGCTGTGGGTTTGTCGTAGATGTCTCTTATTATTTTGAAGTATGTCTCTTCAATACCCAGTATATTGAGAAATTTTAACCTGCAGTTGTGTTGAATTTTCTTAAAAGACTTTCTGTATCTGTTGAGATAATCATTCTTTTTTTGTGTTTAATTCTATTTGTTTGATGAGTCACATGTATGGATTTGTGTATGTTGAACCAACCTTGCATCTAAGGGGTAAAGCCTGCTTGATAATGACGGATAACTTTTTGGTGTGCTGCTGGATTTAGTTTGTCAGTATTTTCTTGAGGATTTTTGCCTTATTGTTCATCAAGGATGTTGTCCTGAAGTTTTATTTATTTGTTTTGTCTCTGCCAGGTTTTGGTATCAGAATTATGCTAACTTCATAGAATGAGTTAGGTAGGAGTCTTTGTTTATCAGTTTTTTGAAATAATGTCAGCATTAATGCTAACAGCTCTTTTTTGTACATCTGACAGAATTCAGCTGTGAATCTGTCGGGTTCTGAGATTTTTTTGGTTTGTAGGCTGTTTATTATTGACTCGATTGCAGAGCTCATTATTAGTCTGTTTAAGGATACAATTTCTTCCTGATTCAGTCTTGAGAGGGTGTATGTGTCAAGGAATTTATTCATTTCTTCTAGAATTTCTAGTTTGTGTCCATAGAGATGTTTATATTATTCTCTGATGTTTGTTTTTATTTCTGTAGGGTCAGTGGTAATATCCCCTTTGTCATTTTTGATGGTGTTTATTTGAATCATCTCTCTTTTCTTCATTATTAGTTTAGCTTGCAGTCTAATTTGTTAATTAAAAATACAGCTCTTGGATTTGTCAATGTTTTGAAATTTTTTTATGTCTCAGTCTCCTTTTTTGTCTTCCCCTAGCTTTGGGATTTGTTTTCTTTTGTTTCTCTAGTCCTTATAGTTGTTATGTTAGTTTGCTAACCTGAGATCTTTCTAATTTTCTGATATGGATATTTAGCGCTATGAATTTCCCTTTGAACACTGGCCAGAGCAACTTAACTCTGTCCCAGAGATTCTGGTATGTTCTATAATGGTTTTTATTAGTTTCAAAAAACTTCCTGATTCTTGCCCTAATTTCACTATTTACCCAAAAATCACTTGGGAGCTGGCTATTCAATTCTGTGGAATCGTATGATTTTGAGTGAATTTCTTAGTCTTGATTTTTACTTTGATTGCATTGTGGTCTAAGAGATTGTTATAATTTGGTTATTATTTATCATTTGCTCCTGAGTGTTTTAATTCCAATAATGTGATCAATTTTAGTGTGCCATGTTGTAATAAGAAGAATGTATGTTCTGTTGTTTTTGGGTAAAGAGTTTTGCAGATATCTATTAGTTACATTTAATACAGTCATGATTTCAGATCATAAATATCTTTGTTAATTGTCTTTCTCAATGATCTAATATTGTTAACAGAATCTTAAAGTCTCTCATTATTGTGTGGGAGTCTAAGCTCTTTGAAGGTCTCTAAAACTTTGCCTTATGAATCTGGGTCCTCCTGTGTTGGGTGCATATATGGTTAGGATAGTTACATCTTGTTAAATTGAACCTTTTACCATTATGTAATGCCTTTCTTTGCCTTTTTTGATATTTGTTGTTTTAAAGTCTTCTTTGTCTGAAACTAGGATTGCAATCTCTGCTTTCTTTCTGTTTTTCATTTGCTTGGTAGATTTTTCTCCATCTCTTTAATTTCAAATCTATGTATTTCTTGGCATGTGAGATAAATCCCTTGAAGACAGCATATCAATGGGTCTTGTTTTTTACATCCAGCTTGCCACTCTGTGTCTTTTAATTAGGGTATTGAGCCTATTTGCATTCAAGTTTAGTATTGATATGTGTGAATTTTATTCTGTCAATATGATGTTAGCTGGTTATTTTGCAGATTTTTTTTAAGTGATTACTTTAAAGTATGCCTGATCTGTGTACTTCAGTATGTTTCTTTAGTGGCTGGTAATGCTCTTGCCTTCCCATATTTCATGCTTCCTTTACAAGTTCTTATATGGCAGGTCTGGTGGTAACAAATTCCCTCAGCATTCGCTTGTCTGAAAAAAAATCTTATTTCTCCTTGTTTATGAAGCTTAGTTTGGCTGGATATAAAATTCTGGGGTAGAATTTATTTTCTTTAGGAATGTTGTATATTGGATCTCTTCTGGCTTGCAGGATTTCTGCTAAGAGGTTTGTTGTTAGTAATGGACTTCTCTTTGTAGATGATCTGACCTTTCTCTCCAGCAGCCTTTAACCTCTTTTCTTTCATTTTGACCTTGGAGAAGCTGATGATTAAGTGTCTTGGGGATTATCTTCTTGTGAAGTGGAGTTCTCTACATTTCCTGAAATATATGTTGACCTCTCTAGTTAGGCTGGGGGAGTTCTTTTTTTTTTTTTTTTTTTTTTTT
>NW_016827411.1:7700-16577 GCF_001698545.2 Rhinopithecus bieti
GAATTGAAGCAAAGGTCACTCTTGCTATGCTTTATTGAAAAGACTGGCAGCATTTTGCCCCTGCCCTAGAGATTTGTGGAACTTTGAACCTGAGAGAGATGGTCTGACATTGGGACTTATGTTAAAAAGGGAAGCAGAGCATAAAAATTTCAAAAAATTTGCAGCCTAACCCGCTGGCAGAAAAGAAAAAACATTGTCTGAGGAGAAATTCAAGCCAGATTCAGAAATTTGCAGTAACCAAATGTTAATAGCCAAGACAATGGGGAAAATGTCTCCAGGGTATCTCAGAGATCTCTGTGGCAGGCCCTCTCATTATAAGTCAAGAGGCCTAAGAGAAAGAAATGGTTTCCAGATCCAGGCCTTGGGTCCCACTGCTCTGTGCAGCCCAGGGAAACGATACCCTGCATCCTAACCACTCCAGCTTCAGCTGTGGCTAAAAGGGGCCAAGGTACACCTTGGGCTGTTGCTTCAGAGAGTGGAAGCCCCAAGCCTTGGTGGCTTTCACCTGGTGTTGGGTCTGCGGGTATGCAGAAGACTAAAGTTGAGGTTTGGGAACCTCTTTCTAGATTTCAGAGGATGTACAAAAATGCCTGTATGTCGAGGCAGAAATCTGCTGCTGGGGCAGAGCCCTCATGGAGAATCTTGGCTAGGGCAGTGCAGGAGGAAAATGTGGGGTTGGATCCCATGCACAGAGTCCCCACTGGGACACTGCCTAGTGGAGCTCTGAGAAGAAGACCACTGTCTTTCAGACCCCAGAATGGTAGATTCACAGACAGCTTGCCCCATGTACTTTGAAAAGCCACAGGCACTCAACACCAGCCTGTGAAAACAGTCACAAGACTGTATCCTGCAGAGCCACAGTGGGGGAGTTCCTGAAGGGCACAGGAGCCCAACCTTTGCATCAGTGTGGCCTGGATGTAAGGCATGGTGTCAAATGAAAGTATTTTGGAGCTTTAAGATTTAATGGCTGCCCTGTTGGATTTCAGACTTGTATGGGACCTGGAGCCCCTTTGTTTTGGCCAATTTCTCCCATTTGGAATTGGAGCATTTACCCAATGCCTGTATCGCCATTGTATCTTGGAAGTAACTAACTTGCCTTTGATTTTACAGGCTCATAGGTGGAAAGAAGTTGCCTTGTCTTAAACGAGACTTTGGACTTTAAATTTTGAGTTAATGCTGGAAAGGGTTAAAACTTTGGGGAACTGCTGAGAAGGCATGATTTGTTTTAAAATGTGAAAAGGACATGAAATTTGGGAGGGGCCAGATGTTGAGTGATAAGATTTGGCTCTGTGTTGGCATCCAAATCTCATCTGGAATTGTAATCCCCATGTGTTGAGGGAGGGACCTGGTGGGAGGTGATTGGATTGTGGGGGCATTTTCCCCCATCCTTTCCGGTAATAGTGAGGGAATTCTCATGAGATCTGATGGTTTTAAAAGTCGCAGTTTTCCCTGTGATCTCTCTCTCCTGCTCTGCCATTGTGAAGTTGTACATGCTTCCCCTTTACATTCCACCATGATTGTAACGTTTCTGAGCCCTTCCCAGCCATGTGAAACTGTGAGTCAATTAAACCTCTTTGTTTTCATAAATTACCCAGTCTCAGGTAGTATCTTTATAGAAGTGTGAAAATGGACTAATACAAGAGAATTTCTTTTTGTTTGTATATTTATAAATCTCAGAATATGACTAAAATTCCAACATTAAATGGCCATTAATTTAAGATTTACTTATATGATTTTGACATAATTTAAAAGGGAAAGATAAGAGTTCATAATTTTGAATGGATTCATGTATTTATTCATTTTTTGAGGAATTTTAATAATAAAAACGTTTTGATAATGTCTTCGCTAATGGATCCAGATAATATCAGGTGTTAAAATATNATGTATTTATTCATTTTTTGAGGAATTTTAATAATAAAACGTTTTGATAATGTCTTCGCTAATGGATCCAGATAATATCAGGTGTTAAAATATGGGATTCAGAAGAAAGGGAAGAAATGCTGACTCGGGATCCTTTGTGTTTTGAGCTAAATAGAGTTAGTGAGGGAGACTAGAAAATTTACAAGATGTTCAAAGTGTTAGTGAATAATTTTCCAACCTCCAATTCTCACGTAGATCAGGATGTCTTATTGTCAACAGTGTAGATATAGGAACAGTAATACTTCTTTGCTCTTAGCATCTTTGAAACAATATATATATATGTGTGTATATATGTATATATGTGTATATATATGCATACATATATGTGTATATATACATACATATATATACACACACATACATAGTTCTTATTCATCTTGATTGTGATGGATAGCTAAGCAAGGAAATACAAACCAGTTTATGAAAAAAAACGAAGAAGAAGTAGAACTCCAGGGGCACACTAAACTTTCTTACACTTACCAATATCCACAGAAAGGCAACAATATATATTGTTTTCTTCAGAGGTTAATATTTAAGTCAATTAGATACTGTAAGTGAAAATCAAAAAAAAAAAAAGAGAAAACTGCATATCAGTGAGGATTTCACACTGCAGCAAACATTAATACTGACAATATTCTTATTTTCTAAAATTTGCATACAATGAAAAAAAGAAAATGTCAAATTCAAATATGGAAAGACATTTTAATATTTCCCTGCTATAATGCCTCACTTTGCTGAAAAATGCAGTAGTTCAATTAAAATGACAACTAAAGAATATTATTTGTTTTTTAAAACCGCAATTATAAATCTACAATAAAATTAACAAATTGTTAAACATGTTTACTTTTTTTGTAAAATTCTTATAGATTTTGCAATACTGAGGAGAAAGTCACTACAAATATGCAAATATATAATTTAAAGTAATGCTCAGCAGAAAGATTAAGAATATTTTAATTTTGATGTTTATAGGGTGGTAATATGGTTTGGCTGTGTCCCCACCCAAATCTCATTTTTAATTTTACCTCCCATAATTCCCACCTGTTATGGGAGGGACCAGGAGGGAGGTAATTGAATCATGAGGGAGGGTCTTTTCTGTCCTGTTCTCATCATAGCAAATAAGTCTCATGGGATCTGATGGTTTTATAAAGGAGAGTTCCCATGCACATACTCTCTTTTGCCTGCTGCCACGTAAGACGTGTCTTGCTTCCCCTTCACTTTCTGCCATGATTGTGAGGCCTCACCAGTCATGTGGAACTTTGAGTCAATGAAACCTCTTTCCTTTATAAATGACCCAGTCCAAGGTATGCCTTTATTAGCAGCATGAGGACAGACTAATACAGTAAATAGGTAACAGGGAGTGGTGCACATCTGTAAAGATACCTGAAAATGTGGAATTGACTTTGGAAGTGGGTAACAGGCAGAGGTTGGATCAGTTCACAAGGCTCAGAAGAAGATACAAAAATGGGGGAGGGTTTGGAACTTTCTAGAGACTTGGAGGGCTCAGAAGACAGGAAGATGTGGGAAAGTTTAGAACTTCCTAGAAACTTTTTGAACGACTTTGCCCAAAATGCTGATAGCGATATGGACAATAAAATCCAGGCTGAGGTGGTTTCAGATAAAGATGAGGAACTTGTTGGAAACTGGAGTAAAGGTCACTCTTTCTATGCAAAGAAACTAGGGAAATCTCCTTCAAGTTCAAAGTTCCACAGATCTCTACAACAGAGGGTACAAACCACAAGCCTTGGCGACTTACACATGATGTTGGGCATATGGGTGCACAAAAGTCAAAAACTGAGGTTTGGGAACCTCTGCCTAGATGTCAGAGGATGTATAGAAATGCCTGGATGTTCAGGCATGAGTTTGCTTCAGGGGTAGGGCCCTCATGGAGAACCTCTGCTAAGGTAGTAAAGAAGGGAAATGTGGTGTTGGAGACCACACACAAAGTCCCCACTGGTGCACTCCCTAGTGGAGCTGTGAGAAGAGGGCCACTGTCCTCCAGACCCCAGGGTGGTAGATCCACACTTGCATCCTGCACCTAAAAAAGGCACAAATACTCCATACAAGCCAGTGAAAGTAGCCAAAAGGAGGCCTGTACCATGTAAAGACACAGGGGCACAGCTGACCAAGGCCATGGGAGCCCACCTTTTGCATCAGTATAACGTGGATGTGAGACACAGAGTCAATGGAGATTATTATGGAACTTTAAGTTTTAATAACTACCCTATTGGATTACAGACTTGAATGGGGCCTGTAGCCCCTTTGATTTGGCCAATTTCTCCCATTTGGAGTGGGTATATTTACCCAATGTCTCTTCCCCCATTATACCTGGGAAATAACTAACTTGCTTTTTATTTTACTGGCTCATAGGTGGAAGGGTCTTCCCTGTCTCAGATGAGACTTTGGACTGTGGACTTTTGAGTTAATGCTGACATGAGTTAAGACTTTGGGGGACTGTTGGGAAGGCATGATTGGTTTTGAAATGTGAGGACATAAGATTAGGAGGGGCTAGGGATGGAATTATATGGTTTGACTGTGTCCTCACTCAAATCTCATTTTGAATTGTAGCTTCCATAATTCCCACATGTCATGGGAGGTACCTGGTGGAAGTTAATTGAATAATGGGGGTGTGTATTTTCCATGATATTCTCATGACGGTGAATAAGTCTCATGAGATCTGATGGTTTTATAAAGGGGAGTTCTCATGCACACGTCCTCTCTTGTCTGCTGCCATGTAAGACATGCCTTGCTTCCCCTTCACTTTCTGCCATGATTTTAAGGCCTCACCAGTTATGTGGAACTTTGAGTCAATTAAGCCTCTTTCCTTTATAAATTACCTAGTTCTGGGTACATCTTTATTAGCAGCATGAGAACAGACTAGTACAGGTTGCTTTGAAGGTATATTGCCTATATTTCTATATTCTGCTGAAGAATTTTCTTCATTTCTCTGGGAATGTTGTCTTTGTGGATATCAAACTTATAGCTTTAGGAGGGATTTACATGAAATTTTTTTTAAATGAGCATTTTATAAATAATCAGGTCAAATCAACCACAGTTTTTAAAAAATTTAAATAAGATAACTAAAAATAAAATGCTTGATTTGAATTACTTTGTTGATAGCTCCATGTCTTCATACTCATAAATTACATCTTTTGATTATTGAGTGAATTAATTATCAAAGCAGTATAAATATTAGAAATGACTTTTTATTCAATATATGAAATTTGGACCAAGTGATTAAAATTTAATAGTAAACCAAGAATTTTTAGATCCTCACTTAATGGTCTCAATTATCTCAATAAGGAATTACTTTTATTACTTAAATCTATCTTTGTGTGAATATTCATATGCCACTGTATATTTTCAACAATAAAAAGCAGCCTTGTTTCACTGTTGAATATATAGAAAAATCTCACCCCATTATGACCAATGACAGCCTTATCCTACTTAAATCTTGACCCTATGCTTAACCTCTTTGAGCCTACCTTTAAACACATATATATGTACACACAGTTCATAGCAAGTAATACGCACTCAGTAAATGGTAACTATTGGCATCATCATGAATTGTTATAGTCATGCCTATCATACTAATTGCCAATCATTTATTATATAGTCAGTTCCATTTTTTGTTTTTAACTCTTTTGGGGGCTGTACAGAATAAAAAAAACTGTCATAATTTTGCACTTTAAGCAGGGTAATGTACAATTTACTATGTGGTACTATGTGTATACACACACACACACACACACACACATATAGGAGGGAGCTTCAAAAAGTTCATGGAAAATGGGACTAAATGATACATATAAAACCATAAACTTTATTTTTCAACATGAGTGCCACCAAGTTCAAAACTCTTTAAAGTGATGATACTAGACATTTAGTCAATTCCTAAATAATTTAGGACCCTAAGAATGTGTCTGTGTCAATGTAGTCTTTTCTTCCATTATTAACAGAAAAAAATGGGTGNAAAGGAGCTCTAAATCTTGAAACAAATCCTAGAAACACATCCAAACAAATCTCTTTAAAGCATAAACCTCACAGGACCTATGAAACAAAAATACAATTCAAAAAAAGGTACACAGGAAAGAAACAAATAGCACAATGAATGAAATAGTACCTCACATCTCAATACTAATGTTGAATGTAAATGGCCTAAATGCTCCACTTAAAAGATACAGAATGGCAGAATGGATAAGAATTCAGCAACCAACTATCTGCTGCTTTCAAGAGACTCACCTAACACATAAGGACTCACATAAACTTAAGATAAAGAAGTGGAAAAAGACATTCTATGCAAATAGACCCCAACGGAAAGCAGGAATAGCTATTCTTATATCAGACAAAACAAATTTTAAAGCAACAGCAGCTAAAAAGACAAAGAGGGACATTATATAATGATAAAAGACCTTGTCCGACTGAAAAATATCACAGTTCTAAATATATATGCACCTAACACTGGAGCTCCCAAATTTATAAAACAATTACTAATAGATCTAAGAAATAGGATAGACAACAACAGAATAATAGTGCAGAACTTCAATATTCCACTGGAAGCACTACACAGGTCATCAAGACAGAAAGTCAACAAAGAAACAATGAACTTAAACTACAATCTAGAACAAATAGACTTAACAGATATTCACAGAACATTTTACCCAACAACTGCAGAATATACATTCTAGTACTCAGTGCATGGAACATTCTCCAAGATAGATCATATGATAGGCCACAAAACAAGTTTCAGTAAATTTAAGAAAATTAAAATTATATAAAATACTGTCTCAGATCACAATGGAATGTAACTGGAAATCAACTTTAAAAGAAATCTTCAAAATGCATATACATGGAAATTAAATAACCTGCTCCTGAGTAATCACTGGGTCAACAATGAAATAAGTATGGAAATTAAAAAAAAATTCAAACTGAATGACAAGAGTGGCACAACCTTCCAAAATCTCTGGGATACAGCAAAGGCAGTGCTAAGAGGAAAGTTCATAGCCCAAAAAACCTACCACAATAAGTCTCAAAAAGCACAAACAGACAATCTAAGGTCACACCTCAAGGAACTAGAGAAACAAGAACAAACCAAACCCAAACCCAGCAGAAGAAAGGAAATAACCCAAATCAGAGAAGACCTAAATAAAACTGAAACAAAAACAACAAAAAATACAATAGATAAATGAAACAAAAAGCTGGTTCTTTGAAAAGATAAATACAATTGATAGATTAATCAAGAAAAAAAGAGAGAATTCAAATAAGCCCAATTCAAAATGAAAAAGGAGATATTACAACTGACACCACTGAAATAAGAAAAGAACATTCAAGGCAACTATGAACACTTTTACATACATAAACTAGAAAATCTAAAAGAGATGAAAAAATTTCTGGAAAATTCAACCCTCCCAGTTTAAATCAGAAAGATACTCTGAAGAGACCAACAAAAGCAGTGAGATTGAAATGGAAATAAAAAAAAACCAACAAAAATGTCCAGAACCAGACGGATTCACAGCTGAATTCTACCAGACATGACATTCAAAGAAAAATTGGTAACAGTTCTATTGACCCTATTCTACAAGATAGAATCATTCTACAAGATAGAATCATTCTATTAAATCAGTATTACCATAATACCAAAACCAAGAAAAGACGTAACCAAAAAAAGGAAACTACAGACCACTATCCCTGATGAACACAGATGCGAAAATCCTCTACAAAATACTAGCTAACCAAATCCAACAACATACCAAAAAGATAAGTTACCATGATCAAGTGAGTTTCATAATGGGGATGCAGGAATAGTTTAACAGATGCGAGTCAATAAATGTGATACACCACATAGGCAAAATTAAAAGCAAAAATTGCATGATCATCTCAATAGATGCAAATAAAGCACTTGACAAAATCCAGCACTTTTTTTATGATTATAACTCTCAGCAAAATTGGCCTACAAGGCACATACTTCAATGTAATAAAAGCCATCTATGACAAACCCACAGCTAACATAATACTGAATGGGAAAAAAAGTTGAAAGCATTCCTTCTGAGAACTGGAACAAGACAAGGATTCCCACTCTCACCATTTCTATTTGACATAGTACTGGGAGTCCTAGCCAGAGCAATCAGACAAGATAAAGAAATCAAGGGCATGCAAATCAGTAAAGAGGAGATCAAACTATTGTCATTTGTTGTTGATGTGATTGTATACCTAGAAAACCCTAGACTCTTCCAAAAATCTCCTAGAACTGATAAAATAATTCAGCAAAGTTTCTGGATACAAGATTAATGTATATAAATCAGTAGCTCTCTTTTACACCACAGGAACCAAACTGAGAATCAAATCAAGAACTCAGCTCCTTTTACAAAAGCTGCAAATAAAAAAATACTTAGGAATATATCTTACCAAGGAGATGAAAGGCCTCTATAAGGAAAACAACAATACACTGCTGAAAGAAATCATAGATGATGCAAACGAATGGAAGCACATCCCATACTCATGGGTAGGTAGAATCAATATTGTGAAAATGACCAGACTGCCAAAAGCAATCTACAAATTCAATGCCATACCCATCAAATTCCACTATCATTCTTCATGGAACTATAAAAAATCCTAAAATTCATATGGAACCAAAAAAAAAAAAGAATAATAAAATAAAGAGCCCACATAGCCAAAGCAAGACTAAGCAAAAAGAACAAATCTGGAGACATCACATTACCTGATTTCAAACAATATTATAAGGATATCATAACCAAAACAGCATGTTACATGTATAAAAATAGGCACATAGACCAATGAAACAGAATAGAGAAACCATAAATAAATCTTAATACTTAGAGCCAACTGATTTCTGACAAAGCAAACAAAAAATAAAGTGGGGAAAGGACACCCTATTTGACAAATGGTGCTGGGATAATTGGCAAGCCACATGTAGGAGAATAAAACCGGATATTCATAGCT
>NW_016827412.1:0-375 GCF_001698545.2 Rhinopithecus bieti
ATGTGTGTGGTGCGTGTGTGTGGTGTGTGTGTGTGGGGTGTGTGTGTGGTGGGGTGAGTATGAATGTGTGTGGGGTGTGTGTGTGGTGGGGTGAGTATGAATGTGTGTGCGGTGTGTGTGTGGTGGGGTGAGTATGAATGTGTGTGGGGTGTGTGTGTGTGGTGGGGTGAGTATGGATGTGTGTGGTGTGTGTGTGTGGTGTGTGGTGGGGTGAGTATGGGTGTGCTGTGTGGGGTGTGTGTGGTGGGGTATGGATGTGTATGGGGGGTGTGTAGTGTGTGGTGGGGTGTATGTGTGTGTGTGTGGTGGGATGAGTATGGATGTGTGTGAGGGGTGTGTGTGTGTGTGTGGTGGGGTGAGTATGGATGTGTGTGG
>NW_016827413.1:0-1985 GCF_001698545.2 Rhinopithecus bieti
GAAAAGGAGAAATCTTAAATTATAAAATCAAAGGATGCTTTTGAATATTCAGCTTGGAGTTAGAAAAAACTGAATTCAAACTCCATCTGTGTGGATCTGGGTATTTTGTTTATGCTGTCTGAGCATTAACTGCAGGAGGGGCAAAATGGAAATGATGCTTATCTTACAGAAATATGGTGAAAATTGTGTGATATAAATATGAAGAACTGAGCACAATGTTCGACATATGTAGATATTCAATAAATCATGCCATCTAATAGCATTAGTGGTTGGTTGAATGATTTGTAACTATTATAACTACTTATGTTAGTATTATTCTACCATCTGAATACTCTTTAACTTTCTTCCCCTCTCCCACCCTGTATTCTGTCAGCAGTGGTTACAGCTTTACAAATGGATGGATTGAGTCACAACGCTGTTGGTATGGTGAAGTCTGCCTAAATAAGGCATTGTGTTTTATGGTCCATCTTTGTGTAGAGTACAAATAACTTAAGTAGTAAAATTCACTCTTTAAAATAAAATTATTAGCCAAAAATTAACAGGAGGAAATTAAGTGATAGCCTAAAATCTACTCTCCATCTAAGTAGGTTTTGTCCTTTGGAAAATATATCTTCCTGGATACTTCAATCTTAATGAGGCTGCTTCCTTGGATTATCAAAAGTCAGAAAGCAGAACTAAGTAGCACTCAGTTTTGCATGTTTATAAAACCTTATCTATTTTCAAAATTATAAACTAGGTCAATGCTGAACAATCTATACCACTGGCTTAGTAAGCATGTATTATCATTTACATCTGTATAGTAGTATAGACAGAAATTATTTGTTTTGAAACCCAGGATACAAAGTCAACCCTAGGCAAAATTATAAAAGACATCTAGTTTTTCTTGCCTCAACCTCTGCCCTTCTAGTTTTGGCCCATTTTACTATTTTCTATTGCTGTGTATTACCTCGATGTTTAACAACCATTTTCTCCAATGACCTGCTACCCTGGCCTGCCCTTCCTGACTGTCTCTGCTGAGCATTTTAATTCTGCCCATTCTCTTTTTTCACAATTTCAAAACTTGTTTGTTGAATGTATCATTCTCCCAGAGTTCTGCACTTAATTTTCAAGGTAAGAGCTAGCTAACTAGTTCCTGTGTTTGTTCTCCGCCTTTATCTCAACTACTTGCAAGCTCTATGATGCCAGGAAATTTGTCTAATATTTTAGAGCCTAAGTATCATGCATGGTATTTTTATATTGATAATTTATTTTTATTTTTATACTAAAGGTAAATGTTTTGAAATGAGGTAAATTTATTATCCCCAGTTGTTATAAACATGAGAAAAACAAGATTCAGAAATATATATAAATTTCAAGATGACACAGACACCAAAAAATGAACACATGGTGTTATAAAGTTATTTGATTCAAAAGCTTTTAGATTTTTCATTATACTATGGTAGTACTCTAATGTGTCAAATCAAAGGATGATACATAAAGGACATTGAGCCCCATGGCAGACAATTCAAAATGTTATTTTATGGTTGTTTGATTTTGCAGATGGGCAATGACTACTTTATCAATAATTAGTCTATCCAGTATATGTCCAAATATAAATATTAAATTACTTCTATACTAGTCAGAAATTCCTGGTACTTATGTCATTTTGTTTTCTGTTTGTTGGTAACTTTATAGTATTTATTTCTATTTCTTCAACAAATATGTTTTCTGCTATTTTATGTTCCTATGAAAAATACTTTATGTTCATCCATTAAAAATATGATTATGCTAGAAATACTGGCACTCCAAATCTTTCTGAACTAGAATAAATTACTGTGATGTGGAATAATATTTAAAATTTCAAAATGTTTTGCATATTGATTAATACATGCCAGAAAAGCAAAATTGTTTTGGCTGGAAAAGTAAAATCATAGATATTTTGGACATTCCCCAAAACAAATGCCTCACTGCCTTTATCACAAGTAGAATAAAATATGATCATATTT
>NW_016827413.1:5486-8333 GCF_001698545.2 Rhinopithecus bieti
TTATATATATATATTATAAAACACAGGTCATCAACTTTCTCATTTCACCTCATTTACCTTGTATAGAGGATTGTTACTCCTTTTGGACTAAGTTATAGTTATGGTGAGTGTGTATTTACTGCAGTTTTGCCTGATCTCACTCATTGCACTTGCTTCAGTTAAATTTTTCTACAGCCATGTTGAGGAATAGCACTTCGCATGTTTTTTTTTTGTTTTGTTTTTTTGTTTTTTAATTGAAGCCCTAAACCAGAAATTATATATATTTTTTAGGCCATAGCTTTTTTTCTCTCACCAGTTCTAAAATCTTAATCATTCAATTTCTCACCAAGTGTTTTGGAAATGGATACACAAATGATTCTATACATAAGAAATGGTTCTCATGTTGACAGTTGCACCAGTAGATTGTGATGTAATATTACTTTTAACCTTCATGTCATGTGCCATTGTTGTGTTAATAGTTTATTGTGCTTGTCATTAATCTCACAACATATCCAGAGAGGTTTTTGGGTTTTGTTTGTTTGCTTGTTTTGTTT
This sequence comes from Rhinopithecus bieti, assembly GCF_001698545.2. Classification (NCBI taxonomy): domain Eukaryota; kingdom Metazoa; phylum Chordata; class Mammalia; order Primates; family Cercopithecidae; genus Rhinopithecus; species Rhinopithecus bieti. The sequence continues at coordinate 6,020 of NW_016827413.1, forward strand.
TTCTGTTTGCCAGCAAACTATTTATTCTATTACATTTTGCTTAAAAGAAAATAAACTCAAACAGTATTTGAGATATGTATAGATACATAGGTATAGATATACATATTTCCTGAATTAGTCTCTTTATTTGGGTAAAATTTATATACACTGAAACACACAGATCTTAAGAGTTCAATTCAATGAGCTTTAAAGAATGTATTCACTTCTATAGTTACTCCCAATCAAAATATGACAGGCAGGCAACCATTGTACTGATTTCAATCAATATATATGTTTTACCTTCTTTTGAACTGCACATGAATGGAGTCATAGGGAGTGTACTCTATTCTGTCTGGTTTCATTCACTCAAAATAGTATTTTTGCAATTCAACAATCAAAAGTTCATTAAGGAGAAAATCTACTCAGCAATAACTAATGGACTATTCATACAAAGTTGTGATAAACATTTTGTACAATTCTTTTGTGCACCATATGTGTTCCTTTTCCCAGATAAATATTAAGATGTGAAATTTCTGGCTCACAATCTACATGTGTGTTTATCTTGAGAAACTGATGAAGAATTGTCCAGAGTGGTTGGTCTATTTTATATTACCACCACCATTATAGTATGGTCCCTGTTCGTTATACACCATCATCATAATTTGTGGTTGTCAGTCTTTTGAATTTGAGACACTGTATTTGGTGTGAGAAAGTATACTGTAGTAGGGAATAAATTGCATTTTCTTCATACTATTTATATTTATGAACTTACTGGGATTTGTATACCTTCCTTTACAAAATTTCTTGTAAATTTATTTGGGATTATCTAAGTCACTATTGATATAGAAAAGTAATTTTCATATATTGATAACAAATCCTTCAAAATACATATTGCGAATATTTCTTCAAACTTGTGTCTTGCTTTTTCATTGTTTTAACAAAATGTTTGATGCATAGAAGTATTTATTTTGAGTGGAATCCATATTATCACTTTTCTATATTTTTTATATTCTTTCTAAAATGTCTTTACCTACTCCAAATTCATGAAATTATTCTTAGGTTTTGTTTTAGAAAGACAGTTTTGGCCTTTATATTTGGATACCAGTTATTCCAACACTAGTTACTGAAACTATTCTCCTTTCTCCATTGAATTACCTTGGTTTCTTGCCTATGTACAGAATCTCTGTTCTGTTCTATTGATCTGTTTGTCTGTTCATAAGTATATCACGTACTGTTACTTCAGACTTAAAATTTAGGCAGTTAAAGTAATGCAACTTTGTTCTGTTATTCAAGTCTGTTTTGGCTATTCTAGGTTTTTTGTATTTCTATAAATTTTAGAAACAATTTTCAAAATAATGTTAGGATTTCAAGTCAAATTGCCTTGAGTCTACAGGTAAATTCAATGATAGACAAATCTTCACAAAATCAAGTCTTCTAATTCATGACCTTGGTATATCTCATTGTTAGATCTTTAATTGCCCTTAACATTTTACTGTAGTGTTCATTGTATAGATTTTATAGATATTTTAAATATTATGCCTAAGCACAGTGTTTCATGTTCTTGATGGCATATTTTTAAGATTTTATGTTCCAACTATTTTTTGCTAGTATGCAGGAATGCAAATGGCTTTTGTACACTGATTTCACATCTTGGGACCTTACCAAATTTATGCTTTAGGATTTGTTAGCATCTAGAATTTTTCACAGAAACAATCATATTGTCTGTAAATAAAAACATTTTTGCTTTTATTTTCCAAACTGTATTTCTTTTGTAATTTTTTCTGCCTCCATCTGCTGAGCATGACCCTTATTATAGCACAGTGTTAAATATAAGTAGTAAAAGAGGGCAATTATTTATCTTTTTTCCAATGTTGGGTTAAAGCATTTAATATTTCATTATTAAATGTGACATCAGCTGTTTATTTTTGCAGATACCCTTCATCAAATTGAGGAGGTTGCCTTCTAGTTTTAGTTTGCTAACAATTAAAAAAAAATTTTTTTCTTATACTCTAAGTTCTGGGGCACATGTGCAGAAAGTGCAGGTTTGTTACATTGGTATACACGTGCCATGGTGGTTTGCTGCACCCATCAACCCATTCTCTACATTAGGTATTTCTCCTAATGCTATCCCTCCCCTGGCCCCCCACCCCCTGACAGGTCCGGTGTGTAATGTTCCCCTCCCTGTGTCCATGTGTTCCCATTTTTCAGCTCCCACTTATGAGTGAGAACATGTGGTGTTTGGATTTCTGTTCCTGTGCTAGCTTTCTGAGAATGATGATCTCCAGCTTTATCCATGTCCCTGAAAAGACATGAACTCATCCTTTTATGGCTGCAT
>NW_016827414.1:0-1869 GCF_001698545.2 Rhinopithecus bieti
GTGCTCCATGAAAAGAAAGGTGTAACTCCTTGAAGAAAACAAACATCTCAGAAAGAACTTTCTCAGAAAGCTTCTTTCGAGTTTTACCTGAGGATATTTGCTTTGTCCCCATAGGCTTCAATGCAACACAAAATAGTCCTTCTCAGATTCCACAAAAACACTGCTACCAAACTGATCCATGAAAAGGATAGTGTAACACGGTGTGATGAATTAACACATCATAAAGAGGTTTCTCAGAAAGCTTCTGTCTAGTTTTTATATGAGGATATTGCGTTTGTCGTCATAAGCTTCAAAGCACTACTTCAAAGTATACTTCAAAGCATACCATTGTAGATCACAAGAAAACAATGTTAGCAAACTGCTCAATGAAAAGCACAGTGTAACTCTGTGAGATGAATTCATGCATCACAAAGAAGTTTCTCAGAAAGCTTCCTTGTAGTTTTATCTGAGGATATTGCCTTTTCACCAAAGGCCTCAAGGCGCTCCCAAATATCCCTTTGCAGATTCCAGGGAAACAGTTTTAGCAAACTCCTCCATGAAAAGAAAGGTGTATCTCTGTGAGGTGAATTCACAGATCACAAAGAACTTTCTCAGAGCTCCTTTCTAGTTTTTATTTGGGGATACTTCCTTTGTCACCATAGGCTTCAAAGTGATCCAAAATATCCCTTCTCAGATTCCCCAAAAACAGTGCTACCAAACTCCTCCATGAAAAAAATCATGTAACTCTGTGAGGTGAAAGAACACATCACAAAAGGGATTCTCAGATAGCTTCTTTCTAGTTTTTAAATGAGGATATTTCCTTTTCCACTATGGACCTTAATGTGCTCTAGAATATCCCATTGTAGATATCATGAAAACAGTGTTAGCAAATTTCTTCGTGAAAAATGAGGTGTAAATCTGTGAGAAGAATTCCCACATCACAAAGCAGTTTCTCAGAAAGTCTCTTTTTCGTTTTTGTCTGAGGCTATTAAATTTGTCACCATAGGCTTCAATGTGCTCCAAAATATCCTATTGCAGATTCCACGAAAACAGTGTTATCAAACTGCTCAATGAAAAGGACAGTGTAACTCTGTGAGATGAATTCACACATTACAAAGTACTTTCTTAGATAGCTTCTTTCTAGTTTTTATCTGAGGATATTTCCTTTTTCACCATAGGCCTCAATGTGCTCCCAAATATACCATTGCAGATTCCAGGAAAACAGTGTTAGCAAACTGTGCAATGAAAAGAAAGGTGTAACTCTGTGAGATGAATTCACACATTTTAAAGAAGTTTATCAGAAAGTTTCTTTCTAGTATTTATCTGTGGATATTACGTATGTCACCATAGGCTTCAATGCGATCCAAAATATCCCTTCTCATATTCCCCAAAAACAGTGCTACCAAACTGTTCCATATGTGCTGCCAAACTCTTCCATTGTAAAAAGGATATATGCTTTTACCATAAGCCTCAATGTGCTCCCGAATATCCCTTTGCAGATTCCATGAAATAGTGTTAGCAAACTTCTCAATGAAAAGTACTGTTTAACTCTGTGAGATGAATTCACATATCAAAATGCAGTTTCTCACAAAACATCTTTCTAGCTTTTATCTGAGGATATTCCCTTTTTCACCATATTCCTCAATGCATTCTGGAATATCCATTGCAGAATAAATGAAAAAAGTGTTAGCAAACTTCTCAATGAAATAAAAGGTGTAAACATGTGAAGTGAATGCACACATCACAAGGCTGTTTCACAGAAACCTTCTCTTTGGTTTTTATCTGAGGATAGTTCCTTTGTCACCATAGGCATAAATGCAAAACCAAATCTCCTACTGAGGATTCCACAAAAACAGTGTTATCAAACTGCTCCATGAGAAGAAACGTGTC
>NW_016827415.1:0-378 GCF_001698545.2 Rhinopithecus bieti
TGAGGCAGGAGAGTGGCGTAAACTCGGGGGGCGGAGCTTGCAGTGAGCTGAGATCTGCCACTGCACTCCAGCCTGGGCGACAGAGTGAGACTCCGTCTCAAAAAAAAAAAAAAAAAAAAAAAAAAAAATTGGCTTTAAAGGGAAAACAAAAAAAAAAAAAAAGAAAAGTTTAGTGACTGTAAACTGGATGCATGAAGGTTGCAGTATGTTGCAGCTAGGAAAAACCAAACAAGCCAACAGGAACAGCAGGCAATGCCTATGTTAAAGAGGAAGATATTTAGATGCAGGACACCGTGGGGGAAGCACGAAACTCTTATTTTTCAGCTCACCACAAACACTAGATGTGGTGGCAGGATCTCTAGGAAAGAGTTAAAATTC
>NW_016827416.1:0-29096 GCF_001698545.2 Rhinopithecus bieti
AGAATTGAGGTGAGGCAATGGAAACTAAAATTTCCAGAGCTGTTTTTGTACCTGGCCCCACCCTTGGCAATCTTCCCCTTCTCAAGAATTACTGACCTTGGTGTTTCCAGGAATTCCATTTATATTATATATGTCAGCTTCCATTTTTCCCTCACATTACAGAGTTTATAAACAGTTCCACTTGTTAATCCAACTCATGAGTGCTACTCAAAAACACTATAGAACAGAAAACGTCATAAGTGAAAGCTCTTGAGTACTACATCAACAATTACCCAACCATGTCTACATAGTAATCGATATTTTGGATACACTGGAAAAACTGACATTAATTTCTGAGATATTTTCGAATACCCTTATGTTTGAAATCAAGTTACCAATCATTTGGGTGGATAAGTACTTTTTAATGTTTTATACTGGATAACTAGATACGTTTTAATCTATTTTAGACACACGGTCTTAACAAAATTAGTAAAAAATTAGTAAGCAATTATTATTCTTAAGGATAATTATTATTAAATCTGCAGTGATAAAAACCAGGTATTTTTTTTAAAAGACAAGGTCTTGTTATGTTGCCCAGGCTGGAGAGGTGATCACTGCACACTACCACCTTGAACTCCTAGGCTCAGGCAATCCTCCTGCCTCAGCCTCCTGAGTAGCTGGGACTAAAGGTGTGCACTGCTGTACCCAGCTAAAAATTGGATCAAATTTAATTGATATTTAATTGTGCCACCATGCCCAGCTAAAAATCAGATCACTATTAACTGATATATGGAAGTACAAGATAATTGGGATATAATTACTATCATTTTTAGTTCTCAAAATATTTGGATGTTATATTAACAAAGAGTAACTCCTATGTGTCTTATAGAAAAGCCATCAATAGTATAAAAGCAAGAAGAATACTGAAGTGAAGAGGTGGATGGGCTTTTTCTAATCTACTACCAGAATAAAGGAGTGACAGTGTTAGCACCTTGAAGATAGATGTATACTATTTATCTGAAATAGTCAACAATTAGAAAGGAGCTGATTTATTCTGGATGAAGAAGAGTGGTCTAACTTAAAATATGGGTGAATTTTTCTATAATTCCTATTTTTATACAAGGATGTGGCTGATGTTAAAGTAGCACATTAACAGTGAGGGGTCAATAACTCAATGGGTGGCCAACATGGAAGAGTTATCAATTCTGTTATAGCCATCAGCTCTCTTTAAACCGCAAGACCCACAGTCAGTCAGGGCATCTATGAAGTTTCAGAGAACCTGCATTAGACAGAGCAACTAAAATATTACAAGAGAAGACATGTAAAGGGAAGTGGGGCTCAGGTGCAAAGGTGTAAAGCCCGTTGCCAGATCCTCTGTTATGCTGTAGGCTGGGAAGAGGAATGGGCTCAAGGGCCAGAACACCCGCATCCCTGGGTTGCTGCTGCTGTTTATTATATGTGTCACCCTGGACACCTGACCTCTGTAGAAACCTTCCCATTTTGAAAATCTGGGTTTTGTCCTAGATGATATATCGGATCCCTTCCATTTCTTTAATTCTACTTTTCTGAAGAAGCAGACGATTGGGTGGGGCGAGTGGGAGACTTCTGTTGACATTAGAACACCAGTTATTGAACACATGAGCAGGTGATTGTGTGGATGAGTTCTATCAACTCTGGCAAAATTAAAACATTTTAGAAACTCAACTTTAGGACAACTTCTCATTTTAAAGCAGGAGGGAAAATATCATTTTCCTTTAAACTCAGGACCTTGCTTATATAAATTTTCAAATTAATGGTTAAAAGAGAATATAAGTCTCAGTGTTCAGATTACTTATAAATTTTATGTTTACCAAAGGTGATTAGGATCAGACTTTTAGCAGTTTGAATGCCTCAAGTAACTTTTAGTCTTATTTTTCATTATTTTCTCCCCTATACCTTGGGGTTCAAGACGTAACAATACATTTTCAACCTCAGAACTCATGATGCTGATTTTTTCCTTCTTTACTTATTAAATCCTATCCATCTTTCAATGTTCAATTAAGTTCTGTTCTTCTCTCCCATCAAAATCAATTGCTTCTTTCTTATTCTCACAGAATTCACTTAACATTCAATCACAGCATTTATTAGAGTTTCTTTATATTATAATTTGTTGTGAGGGTATTTATCTCCATTGCATTGTATCTTAAGGGCAGGGAGTCTCTCCGACTCATCTTATATTTCCAACAGAGCCTAGTACTATGCATGATTTAGAGGGAACTAAAATCTGCATACTCTTAGAAGTTGAACTTATTAATACTTTCATAGTTCCTTTTCAACTTATTTAAAAAGTTACTTTCCTCTTTGTACATATATGGGCAACATGCTCCTAGGTTACAGTGTAAAATATAGTGTAAAGAATATACTCATGGTTCTTACCATTTGCATTAGAATAAATAGCATATATGACACCTTTCCTCTCTAATGGTAATATTCCCCAAATCAGGAAGTTATAGGCCAAACCAGCAATCTTTTATATAAACAGCCATTGAGATGGAACAACCAGAATGCTTCCAAATGGGCTAAAGAAACATTGGCAAGGCCTGTCAGGGGAATAAATACCAAGAAACACATGTTCTTCACCAAGAGCTCAGCCTGTAATGTTACTAAAAATAAAGAAAAACTTGGCTCCTTCACTGCTATAGTATCGATCCATTTGCAAGTCTCAGTGGGGTTGCATAATGGTGGCTATCAAAACAGAGAGAAAACAGCTCAGTGTCTCAATGTTATTTTAATAGTAGTTTGAAAGAAACTTCATTCCATGCCCAGCTTCATGCTATTTGACAGCAGTAAGGCCTAAACTTGTCGGATCTTCATACATCTTAGTTAAAACTGAAAATGTACCAAGAAAGAAGACCATATTATTCTTATTTTGTTCTGTACTACGTATAGGCACATGTAGTTCATTCTAAACCTTAGTCCACTGAATACCACAGAAAAGCTTCTTTAAGTAGCAAACTCGAGGCTGGGTACAGTGGCTCACGCCGGTAATCCCAGCACTATGGGAGGCCGAGGTGGGTGGATCCCTTGAGGTTGGGAGTTCAAGACCAGCCTGGCCAACATGGTGAAACCCTGTCTCTACTAAAAATACAAAAATTAGCTGGGTGTGAGGAGGCACATCTGTAATCCCAGACACTCAGGAGGCTGAGGAAGGAGAATCACTTGAACCCAGGAGGCAGAGGTTACAGTGAGTTGAGATCGTGCCACTGCACTCCAACATGGGTGACAGAGCAAGACTCTGACTCAAATAAATAAATAAATAAATAGTAGCAAACTTGACTAATTTGAATTTCAGCTCCTTGCCTTTGTAAATAAATATTTTACAGCATCACTGAGATACAATTAACATCTTATACAACTCACCCATTTAGAATGTACAACTCAATGCTTTTAGTATATTCAGACTAGTACGTCCATCATCACAATCAATTTTAGAACATTTTCATCACCCCAAGAAGAAACTTCTCTCTCGGCCGGGCGCGGTGGCTCATGCCAGTAATCCCAGCACTTTGGGAGGCGGAGGCGGGCGGATCACCTGAGGTCAGGAGTTTGAGACCAGCCTGGCCAACATGGTGAAACCCTGTCTCTACTAAAAGTACAAAAATTAGCCAGGCGTGGTGGCAGGCGCCTGTAATCTCAGCTACTCGGGAGGCTGAGGCAGGAGAATCACCTGAACCTAGGAAGCAGGGGTTGCAGTGAGCCGAGATCACGCTACTACACTCCAGCCTGGTAACAGAGCAAAACTCTGTCTCAAATAAAACAAAAACAACAACAACTACAAAAAAAACCCCAAATAACATAAACTTTAACATTGTAACCATTTTTAACTATACAGTTAGCAGCATAAGGTACATTCACATAGTGGTGAAACAGATCTTCAAAACGTTTTCATCTGGCAAAACTGAAACTCTACACCCATTAACCAACTTCCTCTTTCTCCCTCCTCCCAGCTCGTCATAACCACTATTCTGTTTCTATGAATTTTATGATTTTAGATACTCATATAAGTGGTATCACATAGCATGTGTCTTTTTTCATTACTTCACTGAGCATAACATCCCAAGGTTCATCCATTTCCTTCCTTTGTATGGTTGAAAAACATTCTATTGTACGTTTATACCAAATTTGTCTGTCTATTCATTCACTGATGGACATTTGGGTTGCTTCCACCTCTTGACAGTTGTGTCTTACCTCTTCTTATACGTATTTTTAAAAAGCAATCAGGTGTTTAAATAACAGGACAACAAATAACAGAATAAGAACAATGCAAAAATTTTGAAGTCAGCCTCTACCCAAACCAAAATAAGCCAAAGCATTTGGAAATGATATTTAGTGAGGGTGTTTTCTTCTGAAAAAAAAATAAATTGTTAGACTCCATGAATTCAGTTGGTCTGCTTATAGCCAAGTTAAGGTAGGTCTTGAGATAATCCAAAATAAGACAACCCAATTGTTCAACACATAATATTAATATGAGGTGCTATATATTCCTGTATTCTTCAGCCAATGCACATTTTCTTCATTTCAAAAGCTTAATACTTACTAACAAAAGTGAAAATGAATCTGTGATCACAAACTTGCTCTGCTCTTTAAAGCAGCCCAGAGATGCACAGGAGAATGCTACTGTCCAAGAAGAGTTAGAATACTTTTCTGGGCAGTAAACTGCCATCTATCTATTCAAAATCCATCCATTCATCTATCAATCAGCCGAAGTGTTAGAGGCTAGGCTAGTCAATGACACTTCTAAGATGGGCAAACCAGATTCTTGCCCTAAAAAGTTTACAAATAAGGTTAAGGAAGGAGCCAGAAAGAGGATACATGTTAACAGGCTTAAACAACTATACAAAAAATAATAGGAATACAAAACAGAAATATGTTCAAAATGTGATGAGAATGGCCAGGAGTGCTGGCTCATGCCTGTAATCCCTGCACTTTGGGAGGCCTGAGGTGGGCAGATTGCCTGAGCTCAGGAGTTCGTGACCAGCCTGGGCAAAACGGCAAAACCTCGTCTCTACGTAAAATTCAAAAATTAGCTGGGTATGGTGGCGCGCACTTGTAATCTCAGCTACTCAGGAGGCTGAGGCAGGAGAACCACTTGAACCTGGGAGGCAGAGGTTGCAGCTAGTGGAGATTGTGCCACTCTATTCCAGCCTGGGCGACAGAGTGAGACTTCGTATCAAAAAACAAAAAAAAAGAAAAAATGTTATAAGAACTCCAAGAAAAGTCGTTGTTGCTTGTTATTCCCACCACCATCATTTCTCTTTTCTGGTTATTGTCTTGATTCTAATCCCATCAGAATATTACTCTGTCGGGTCAAGTCAGGGCGGTTAAAGAAACTCCATAGAACTTCCTTCATACCTTACTGTTTTATAACTCTCACAAATATTTTCTTAAGATTGAGTGTACTTTTAATGGCTACAACTAACCATATTATAGTTAGAATGTGTTTTTATTATACTTAGAATTCTGTTTTTAGAATGCAGAATTATATATTAATTAGAATTAAATATCATTATATTTATTTATTATAGTTATATTTCCCTTCAGTTTTGATAACAACAGAGCACCATGCAAAAGACTTCTATTAATCTCAAATTAAATTCAGAAAACCAACATAATCTACTGAATACACATAGTCTGCCATGACTGTAAGTGTCCTGAGGCCTTCCCAGCCATGTTGAACTGAGTCGATTAAACCTCTTTCCTTTATAAATTACCCAGTCTCGGGTATGTCTTTATTAGCAGCATGAGAACAAACCAACACAGTAAATTGGTACCAGGTAGCGGGGCACTGCTGTAAAGATACCTGAAAATGTGAATGTGACTTTGGAATTGCTAACAGGCAGAGGTTGGAACACTTTGGAGGGCTCAGAGGATAGGAAGATGTAGAAAAATTTGGAACTTCCTAGAGACTTATTGGATAGTTTTGACCAAAAGGTTGATAGTGATATGGACAATAAAGTCCAGGCTGAGGTGGTCTCAGATAGAAATGAGGAATTTTGGGGAATTGGAAAAGGTGACTCTTGTTACGCTTTAGCAAAGAGACTGGCAGCACTTTGCCCCTGCCCTAGAGATCTGTGGAGCTTTGAACTTGAGAGAGATGGTTTGGAATTGGAACTTATGTTTAAAAGGGAAGCAGAGCATAAAAGTTTGGGAAATTTGCAGCCTGATGATGCAATAGAAAAGAAAAACCCATTTTCTGAGGAGAAATTCAAGCAGGCTGCAGAAATTTGCATAAGTAGCAAGGAGACTAATGTTAATCTCCAAGGAAAAAAATTTTAAACATTTATAAGGTAAACTAGTTACAGTAAGTTAAGGTTAATTTATTATGTGAGAAAGAATTGTTTAAAATATATTTAGTGTAGCCTAAGTGTACCGTCTTTTTAAAGTCTACAGTAGTGTACAGTAATGTCCCATGCCTTCCCATTTACTCACCCCTCACTCATTGACTCACTCAGAGCAACTTCCAGTACTGCAAGCTCCATTCAGGATAGGTGCCTGATGTAGGTGTACCTTTTTAAAAATCTGTGATATTTTATTTTCCTGTACTTTTGTTAGTTTAGATATGTTCAGATAAACAAATGCCATCGTACTACAATTTCCTGCAGTATTCAGTACAGGAACATGCTGTACATGTTTGCAGACTAGGAGCAATAGGCTATACCATGTAGCCTAGGTGTGTGGTAGGTTATACCTCTCAGTTAATGTAAGTATACTCTGTGATGATCACACATGTACGAAATTGTTTAATGACACATTTCTGAATATGACTGTACACTTCAATAAAGCTGTTATTTTTTTAAAAAGATGAAGAAACACCGAAGAACTTAAGGAATTTATCCCAAGTCACTATACTAGTTTTCTATTGCTGATATAATAAATTACCACAAACTTAGTGGCTTAAAACAACACAAATGTATTATCTTAGAGTTCTAGAGGCTAGAAGTCCAAAGTAGGTCTCAGTAGGCCAAACAAGTAGGTTTTAGCAGGGCTCAGGTCCTTCCTAGGGGAGAACTTGTTACCCTCACTTTCTAACTTCTAGAGAACTCCTGCATTCCTTAGCTTGTGGCTTCCTCTCACAACACACCTCCTTATCTGACTCTCCAGCCACCTATAATGGCCCTTGTGATTATATTGGGCTTATAATACAGTTTGCCCAAATTTCAGGTTGAATTATAACCCCAAATGTCGGAGGTGGGACCTGGTGGGAGGTGTTTGGACCATGAGAACAGATCCCTCTTGAATAGCCTGAGCTATCCCCATGGTGATGAGTGAGTTCTCAATCTGAGTTCACATGAAATCTAGTTATTTAAAAGTGTGTGGGTTGGGCGCAGTGGCTCATGCCTCTAATCCCAGAACTTTGAAAGGCTGAGGCCAGCAGATTGCCTGAGGTCAGGAGTTGGAGACTAGCCTGGCTAACATGGTGAAACCCCATCTCTACTAAAAACATGAAAATTAGCCAGGCACCGTGGTGCATGCCTGTAGTCCCATCTACTCGGGAGGCTGAGGCAAGAGAATCGCTTCAACCTGGGAGGCAGAGGTTGCAGTGAGCTGAGGAGATTGCACCATGGCACTCTAGCCTGCATGACAGCGTGAGACTCTGTCTCAAAAAAAAAAAAAAAAGTGTGTGACAGCTCCCTCCCACCCCACATCTCTCACTTGCCTCTGCTTTCTCCATGTGATAAGCTTCCTGAGGCCTCCCTAGAAGCTGAGCTGATGCCAGCACCATATTTCCTATAGATCTTGCAGAATGATGAGCCAATTCGACCTCTTTCCTTCATAAATTACCCTGTCTCAGGTATTTCTTTATAGCAATGCAAGAACAGCCTAACACAGAAAATTGGTACCAAGGATGGGCATTGCTATAAAGACATCTGAAAATGTGGAAATGACTTTGGAACTGGGTAACAGGCAGAGGCTGGAAGACTTTGGAGGGCACTGAAGAAGACAGGAAGACAAAGGAATGTATGGAACTTCTTAGAGATTTGTTAAGTGGTTGTGACCAAAATGCTGACAGAAATATAATGTTGAAGGCCAGGGAAATGAGATCTCAGATGGAAATGAGGAACTTATTGAGAACTGGAGTAAAGGTCACCCATGTTATGCCTTAGCAAGGAACTTGGCTGCATTCTGCTCATGCTTTAGGGAATTTGTTGAAGTTTGAAATTTAGAGTGAAGATTTAGGGTATCTGGTGGAAGAAATTTCTTAGCAGCAATGTGTTCAAAATGTGGCTTGGTTATTTCTAACAACCTATGCTAAGATGTGAGAGGAAAGAAATGACTAAAAGTTGGATTTATATTTAAAAGGGAAGCAGAGCATAAAAGTTTGGAAAAATTGCAGCCTGGCCATGTGTCAGAAGAAAAAAAAAAAAGCTTTTTCAGGACAGGAATTCAAGCAGGCTTTGAAGCAACCACTTGCTAGAGAAATCTGCATGACTAAAAGGAGCCAAGTGCTAATAGCCAATACAATGGGCAAAAGGCCTCAAGGGCATTTCAGAGATCTGCTTGGCAGCCCCTCCCATCACAGGCCCAGAGGCCTAGGAGAGAAGAATGGTTTCCTGGGCCATGTCTAGGGCCCTGCTACCCTGCACAGCCTCAGGACACTGCTGCCTGCATCTCAACCACTCTGGCTCCAGCTCCAGCCATGGCTCAAAGGAGCTCAGGTATAGCTTGAGCCGATACTTTGGAGCCTCAGGACACTGTTCCCTGAATCTCAGCCACTGCAGCTCCAGCTCCAGCCATAGCTCAAAGAAGCCCAGGTACAGCTTGAGCTGATACTTTGGAGAATGCAAGCTGTAAGTCTTGGTGGCTTCTATGTGGTGTTAAGCCTGCAGGTGCACAGAACACAAGATTTAAGGAGGCCTGGCAGCCTCTGCTAGATGTCAGAGGATGTATGAGAAAGCCTGGTTGTCCAGGTAGAAGCCTGCTGCAGGGGTGGAGCCCCAAGAGAGAACCTCTACTAGGACAGTGCGGAGGGGAAAGATGGAGTTGGAGCCCCCACTGGGGTACTGTCTAGTGTAGCTGTGGGAAGAGGGCTACCACTCTCCAGATCCCAGAATGGTAAATCCAATGGCAGCTTGCAACCTCAAGGTAGAAAAGCAACAGATGCTCAACATCCTGTGAGTTCAGCCATGGGGGCTGTACCCTGCAAAGCCACAAGGTCAGGGCTGCCCAAGGCCTTGGGATCCCACCTCTTGCATGAGTGTGCCCTGGATGTGGGACATGAAATGAAAGGAGATTATTTTGGAACTTTACAATTTAATGACTGCCCTGCTGGGTTTCACACTTGCTTTTGGTTGATTTTTCCCTTTTAGAATGGTAATATTTACCTAATGCATATACCCCATTGTATCTTGAAATTAAATAACTTGTTTTTGATTTTACAAGCTCATAAGTGAAAGGGACATGCCTTGTCTCAGATGAGATTTTGGACTTTTGAGTTAATGTTGAAATGAATTTAGACTTTGGGGAATTATTGGGAAGGCATGATTGTATTTTGCAATGTGAAAAGGACATGAGATTTGGGAGGGGCCAAGGGCAGAATGATATAGTTTGAATATTTGTCCCCACCCAAATCTCATATTGAAATGTAATCTCCAGTGTTGGTGGTGGGACTTGGTGGGAAGTGTTTGATCATGGGGGACAGATCCCTCATGAATGTCTTGGGTCATCTCCTTGGTGATGAGTGAACTCTTACTCTAAATTCACATGAGATCTGGTCATTTAAAAGGATGTGGTATCTCCTTGCCTCTGCCACTCTCTCGTTTGCTCCTGCCTTTGCAATGTGATGTGCCTGCTCCCCACTTTTCCTCCTGCCATGATTATAAGCTTCCTGATGCTTCCCTAGAAGCCAAGCTGATGCCAGCACCATGCTTCCTACAAAGTTTGCAGAACTATGAGCCAATTAAACCTATTTCCTTCATAAAATACTCAGTCTCAGGTATTTTTTTATAGCAATGCAAGAATGGCTTAATGCAGCCCACATGGATCATCCAGAGTAATCTTCCCATCTCAAGATCTTTTACTTAATCACATCTGCAAAGTCCCTTTTATCCATGTTAAGTAACATATTTACAGGTTCTGGAAATTAGGATATCGGCATCTTGTGGAGGTAAGGGGGTGAGGGGGTGTTGTTATTTTGTCTACCACAGTCATTTCACTAGGCAGGTTTAAAACCAAATCCAAACCCATGCACTCTGAGCACCTGCTTGCTTAACTACCACATCCCTACCCTTCCATTATACACAGTAGAAGTTGCCTGGTTCTTGGCAAGAAGGCACTTAAGTCACTTTGAGAATGACTTTTCAAAACACACTGGACACTCAGAAATAAAGGATTCTGGGTTGTAGAACGTCATCTCCCTCTCCTGAGTTCTAGAGGCAACTGCCTTAAATTCAAAGTAGCCCTGAAGGGCAATGTGGAAATATCTATACCAAGGCAAGAGTAATGTTCCACCTCTGCAAGAAACAAATGAAAATGCTATAGGAAATCCTTCAGGAAAATCATCTCAGTTATTGTCACTATGTCTTTCTCTTTTTTGCTTTATTTTAAAATAACACAATTTTCAACATCCTGAAGCCTATTTGATTTTTTAGTGAGAAAGACAGTTTTTAATAATTTTTTCCTAGTTGTGAGTGAGATATAACTGAAGATAGGAGAAAACTGATGATTAAGTTCAATTACAAAACAACAGAAAACAGAGTGATACAAGTTAGCCTGCCCAAATAACTGAAGCAATCCCTTGGTTCTACTTTCTTCAGTATCATCTCCGTTCAAAGAAGAGAAAAAGACAGCAAAATGTAAAACTAGATACAACTGAATTTTCTACTTTTCCCCAAAACAACAAAACTCATTTGAAGTAATTAAAGATGGACTAGGTAAGCACTTCTCGGAAGAGAGAGAAGAGAAAAGAATGAAGAAGCTAGTGCTGGTAAGAACACACAGAGGATCTAAACTATAACCCAAATGTAGGGCTTCCTTTTAAGTGTGACAGGCATTGTCTTTTGCAAAGTTGCCTCCTGAAAAGATTTACAGGAAGCAGTTTTGTTTTACCATTGCTGAAAACATGTAACAATTTACATTTGCAAAGCAGAAATTGTGCAAACCATAACACAAGCAACAGTTACTAATTAGAAAAACATCAACTCCAGTGAGAGGAAAATTCATAAAGAAACTTTAACAAAATTATATTTATGGAAATTGATGACTTGCCTCCTTAAGAAGCACAGAAAGTACATCTGTGTTAATTCTTAACACTTTTAAAGAGGTGCTCTCTTACAGTTTTAGAACAAAATTTCCTTTTAAGTCAGGATTTAGAATTCAGAATGGACTTTCTAATAAAAATAGTGATAGAAATGGTGATTAAATCTGAACGTTAGCCTAGAAAATCAATAAAAGCCATAAAAGTTTTGAAATACTCTTCACTCAAAATGGAAAAACAAGCAACACAGAAAATATAGTTGCAATGAAAGCTTTAAAACAAAATACACATTTAAAAATAGAATAATAAGTTACATTTACCTATAATTAACTCATTCACTGAACAAATAATATCTATATTTGCCAAGAAAAGAGATACATAAAAACAAATCCTCAGCTTTGTGGAATTTGTCTTTTTTATTTGAGACTGAGTCTTGCTCTGTCACCCAGGCTGGAGTGCAGTGGCATGATCTCAGCTCACTGCAACCTCCACCTGTCAGGTTCAAGCAATTCTCCTGCCTCAGTCTCCCAAGCAGCTGGGACTACAGGCGCGCACCACCATGCCCGGCTAATATTTTGTATTTTTAGTACAGACAGGTTTTCACCATGTTGGCCAGGCTGGTCTTGAACTCGTGACCTCATGATCTGCCCACCTCGGTCTCCCAGAGTGTTGGGATTACAGGCGTCAGCCACTGTGCCCAGCCAGAAGTTGCCTTTCAGTGGTGTTTGGAGGAAGCAGTAGGGAACATAAAATAAATAAATGTATGACATAATAGATGTTAACTGTATCTCATAGACAGAGTCTTGAGGGTCTAACTCAACAGAAAGTTTTGGGATTCAGTTCATTTTAAAGGGCTGCAAAATAGCTTTTATTTTAATAAAAAACTGGTTTAACTTCACTTTTATGGATTCTTTTAATCTTATATATAGCAGGTATTTTATCAAGTCATGGAAAGTGAATGGAGAAAATAGATTAAGTTCAATTATAAAATTATAAAAATGATTAAGTTAAATTATGAAACAATAGAAAATTAGAGAAATGGAGGGAAAGAGGCGAGAGAGAGAAAGGCAAAGAGGAGAGTCAGAGAAAGAAGGTAACTGGGTAGGAGTCAGAAGAGAGAGTGAATGGCAATAGTAAAAAGCCAGACCTCATAAATATGTACAATTATCAATTTAAAAAATAAGTTAAAAAAATAAAAAGAAATGACACCTCAGCAAAAATGTCACAGAGGATATTTGAGTCTCCTTTTAATAGATTTCAAACACAATGTTATTACGTTAGTAGAGACACATGAACTATATGGATTTTAATACAAATTACTTAAACATTTCACAAAAAAAGAGAGAAGGAAAGGATGAACAAGATTTAGGAAATTTGGAACAAGCATTTGTATGAAGGGGATTTACTGAAGGAGAGTAAACCAATTCAAGACCTGTGAAAGTGCAAGGATAAGAGAAAAAACGCAGCATTTATACAATTTTCCAAAGAGGAAAGAAAGGAGGTGGGGAAAACAGAGAGTTTCACCGAACTGGGAGTTTCGCTGCAATCTGAATAAGGGGTGGTCAGCTGCAGGGAGGCTCCAGAGTGGTGGGGGCAAGGGGTTGCACAGTTTGTCAACCAGGAGTCACTGCTATTTGGTGGGCGGGGAGAGAGAGAGAGAAGAGCACATGTGTATGTCAACTCAAAGAGTCATCTAATAAACTGTGTAGACTTTAATTTCATCACATGACTAGAAGTTAGTGAAATATTTATGGAATGTGCACCACTCAGAATACGCATCAACCTTTCTGGCCACTGAAATGTGAGTGTATAATAGTCTCAAATTGACAGCAACCTAAATGTTCATTAAGAAAGAATTAAGTAAATTCTAAAACATAAGGGAATACTATGACAACTACTACAACAGTGGTATAAAGATTAATGTTAGTTGACATGGAAGATGTTCGTGACGTATTATTTAAATAAGATTAGTAACACAATAGCATGAATATTTCCTATATGTAAAAATGCATTTTAATTTCTGTATAGAGATTTCTAAAAGGATGTTCAGAAAAATACCAATGTATCACTAGGTGATTTTACTTTTTTTTCTTTTGCCTTTTGGGTATAATTTTAATTATTTACAAGAAGCAAGTATCGTTTTTATGAAACTAACGTTACTTAACAAAAATTTAAAATTGATGAGGGTATACGCTTCTGTGAAGCTTAACAATGTGATAATGGTGTCATTAACTCACCCAGACCAAACAAACAACTTTTAATAAGATATTCCCTTGCTTTACAACAACAGGTTGGCCACCCAAAGAGAGATTACTAAGAGCTTCATTTGAAATCTTTTTTTTTTTTTCTTTTGAGACTAAGTTTTGCTCTGTCGCCCAGGCTGGATTGCAGTGGCGTGATCTCAGCTCACTGCAACCTCCATCTCCCGGGTTCAAGTGATTCTTGTGCCTCAGTCTCCCTGGTAGCTAGGATTATAGGCACCCGCCACCATGCCTGGCTAATTTTTGTATTTTTATTAGAGACAGGGTCTCACCATGTAGGCCAGGGTGGTCTCGAACTCCTGACCTCAGGCGATCCGCCTGCCTCGGCCTCCCAAAGTTTTGAGATTACAGGCAGGAGCCACTGCACCTAGCCCATACGAAATCCTTTTAGTAAGGATGAGATAATACCTCTATAGAATGGTTGCAAATTTCCCTGGAGTAATAAGACAAGGGTCTCTTTTCAAAGATTTTTAAAAATCCCCACAATTATATTTCATAGCTCCTTGTTAATACATTTTAAGGATCAGTCTATTAGTTGTTGCTAAAACTTACAAATAAAATGGTAAGATACTTGTATTATTTGAAACATGCTATAGACAATTTAAGAGTGTTTCAAGCTTGCAGGCACCCACTTTGCTTAAGTACAAGTGGTAAACAGGTCAGCTGATGGGTGTGCCACTGAAGAAATGAATGCTCAGTGTAAACAGTTTGGGGTACAGTACACTCCTCAGGCAGGTCCCACTGAACAATCGCACTAAAGAAAAAGAAAACTTGTAAACAACTCCCCATGCGCCAAAAAACTCAACAGGTTTGACTTCATTCAACACAAGCAAAAACTTCTGAACAGTCAACATAAAGTAGCTGCAATCTGCCTAGTCAGATTAGGCAATAGGATGCAGTCACAGAGTGGATCTGCATTTCTTTCATACGGATGAGAATAATGAGAATAGTTAACTTAATGTATATGTAAACAGTTGGCTCAATTCGATCCAACAAATATCTACCAAACACTTACTGCCTTCTTTGCCAGTGGGAAGGGCTTCAGAGAATACCATGGGTAAGGGCAAGATAGCCTCTCCCCTAAAGGAGCTTATATTATGGTATAAATAACACAATAACAGAATGTTTCTATAAGAAAGATACAAAGTAATGCAAGGTAGGTCATTGTGTATTTTTGGAGGTAGTTTGTTGTTTCAGGATTTAAAAATATTATTAGGAAAGATCTCCTAGAGGAGGTAGTATTTGATACAGGATTCAAGGAACTGGGTAGCATAATTATTAAACTAGATTTTCCTGGATTTTTTTTTTTACACAGCCCCATCTAGTCATAATGAATCACCACACTAACAAATAATGAATCATAAACATGTAATGAATCACCAAACTAATATACACTCTGCTTTTTTTTTTTTTTTTTTTTTTTGGAGTCTCACTCTGTCACCGAGGCTGGAGTAAAGTGGTGCTACCTCGACTCACTGCGACCTCCACATCCCTGGCTGAAGTGATTCTCCTGCCTCAGCCTCCTGAGTAGCTGAGACCACAGGCATGCACTACCGCACCGGACTAATTTTTGTATTTTTAGTAAAGACGGGGTTTCACCACATTGGCCAGGCTGGTCTCGAACTCCTGACCTCAAGTGATTTGCCCGCCTCAGCCTCCCAAAGTGCTGGGATTACAGGTGTGAGCCACTGTGATCGGCTCACTCTGCTGTTCTTGATAAGAAAAAAATATATAATAGAAAATTCAAAAAGATATATTTGTGTGCTGGTATTAGTTTTCTTATGGCCTCTTCTGACATAATGGGGGGAAAATCACACAGTACAACTCTACATCTTTTACATCTTCTTTCCTTTTATAACTGAACACGCAAGACTAAGGCAAGACCTTGCCTAATATGATAAATGGTACAATCTGAGCAGTTGTAGCATTCCTGTTATAGACAATGAGCATTAGGCCATTCCTCACCAAATGGAAGAAACAGTGCCTTTCACTGAGAGAGAAACATAGAAAAGAAAGGCATCTGCTGATTACTCATGAACTATATAAGGTGATCCAAAGCAGACTCTGGGTTTGTTGCTGTGCAGACAGCACTCCCAACTCTAGGATGGTCCTCTTTCAACAAGAATACAGCAGATTTCTCTCAATTAAACCGAACGTTCTTCTTTATATTACAAAGGTCAGACATTGGGACAGAATGGAAAGCAAGTATCAATCCACTTAAAATGTCATGAAGGAAGAAAAAAATGTTCAAATCACGAATTTTGTGATTTAAACACTAAATACCTAAAACACTGAAAAGAAACCTGAAAATAGGCAAAACTATCTTGTATGAAGTTTTTTTAAGTTATAAAAAAACAAGACGAAATTTGCCATCTTAATAATTTTTTTTTTTTTTTTTTGAGACGGAGTCTTGCTCTGTTGCCCAGGCTGGAGTGCAGTGGCCGGATCTCAGCTCACTGCAAGCTCTGCCTCCCAGATTTACGCCATTCTCCTGCCTCAGCCTCCCGAGTAGCTGGGACTACAGGCGCCCGCCACCTTGCCCGGCTAGTTTTTCATATTTTTTAAGTAGAGACGGGGTTTCACCATGTTAGCCAGGATGGTCTCGATCTCCTGACCTCGTGACCCGCCCGTCTCGGCCTCCCAAAGTGCTGGGATTACAGGCTTGAGCCACCTCGCCCGGCCCATCTTAATAATTTTTAAGTGTAGAGTTCAGTAGTCTTATTTACATCCACATCGTTGTACGACAGATCTCCAGAACATTTTTATCTTGCAAACCTACACACCATACCCATTAAACAACTCTCCTTTTTCCACTCCCCCTAGCCCCTGGTAGCCACCATTCTACCGTTTCTGTGAATCTGACTACTTTAGGTACTTCATATAAGTGGAGTCATACAGTATTTGTCTTTTTGTGACTAGCTTAGTTCACTGAGCATAATGTCGTCAAGGTTCATCCATGTTGTAGTATGTGACAGGATTTCCTTTTTAAGGCTGAATAATACTCTCTTGTGGGTATATACTACATTTGTTTACCATTCATCCACCAATGGACACTTGGATTATTACCATCTCTTGGCTATTGTAATGCAGCTATGAACACAGGTGTGCAAATATCTCTTTTAGACCCTGCTTTCAACTCTTTTGGATATATTTACCCAGAAGTGGATCATGTGGTAGTTCTATTTTAATTTTTGGAGGAATGAAGTGAAGATATATTGTGTACTTTTGACCACTAATGTGATTTTGAAATTGGACTCCTATTTATTAAATTCTAATTAGTTAGAAAACAGTATAAGATAGATTAATTCTGGGTGATTGCTTTACCCAAAATAAATAAGCATTAGAACCTTGTGAGCTACATCCCTCCCTCCTTTTCCCAGAGTATTAGAAATAAAACTGATCCTTCATATTCACTCATTCCTTCTTTGAACAAACATGCACTGAGAGCCTAATATATGGCAGGGACTATGTGCTAGGCATTGGCACCAGAAAAACAAAAGTAAACTGAAGTTTCACCTGTCCTCTCTTACCTTTGACCTTTTTCCTGCTATAGTCAAATAAGTAAAGCATTAGTGGAACCATGGTTAATCCTTTTTGCCTGGAGGTTGGACTATCCTAAATATGCCCAACAGAAAGCTATTTTATTTTTTCATTTCATTTATTACCTACTTTCCTCTTAATTAAGACTAGGATGTAGGTTCAACTAAAGTTGAATCCCTGGCAGTCAGTTACAATGTTCATTATTTTTAGTCCTGAAAATAGTCCATAGAATAGTTCTATTCTATGTTAAAAGGAATCACATTAATGGCCTCTTCCAATGAACTACCAAAAAAAGTTCACAAAATTAAATCGGAAATGTTATATTGAATTAAACGTCACTAGCTCAGCTCATGCAAAATGAAATACTCCAGTCACTAAACTAGAATGTAGACATTTAACCTGCTAGAAAATTGTTATCCTTTCTCTTCAGTATTCTTGAACTCGGTACCTGCTCTCAATACTCTCTAACCCAGGCTCTGCTATGTTTTGTAATTATAGTGTAGATGTAAAGAATTCAGGCTCTGAGTCTTCCATCTAGGTTCAAATCTTGGCTCTTTAGTAGCTGCATGCATTGTGAAAGTTACTTAACTCACATGGTCTATTTCTTCATTTATAAATTTGAAATAATAGCACCTAATTTCTAGGGTTATTATTAGGATGAAATGAGATAGTACTTGTAATTTCTTTAGAACAGTACCTGACATCTAATAAACACTGTTACCTGTGATTATTATTATAATGATTAATATTTATTTGTATAGTGTTTCTATGTGTTTTCCTCCACAAAAATATAAGCTCACTGAGGGCAGGCAGTACGTCTCTCTGGTTCATCCACTGTATATTTGGTGCACAGTATGGTGAGAATAACTGAACTGCTGATTAAAGTCTGATTAAATAGTCACTTAATGAATAATCTCATTTCCCTATACAATCTTATTCTTATTTTTTTAAATCAGAGCTTTCTCACGACCACTAGTACTCTATAGGTGATCATCTGCAGTCTAGATAAAATACAACAAATTCCTTTATGAGCACTTTTATTGGTAAGTTCCACGTGGAACATTTTAACTCTTCTAGTGGGTCAGCTACAAATATATTCAGGGTCTTCATATTTATCTGAATTTATAATGTAAGCCCATTGTGGGATGCAACTTAAGGAGTAGGCTTATCTTTGCTCATCAAAGAAATGAGAGAAAATTCCATCTGCCTTACAACACAGCAAAGATGCCCGGCAAGAGCAATGGGAAGAGACTCAATGGGTCAAGCACTGTACCATCATAATTAGGAAAAAAAATAAACCAAAATTTAATCAGCAGTTCAGTTTTTCCCACTGTGCGCAGGAAGTTGGTAATGGGGACAGAAAGGAGGGGAAATTCTTTTGGAGATGAAATCAGTTGATACTTGTTTATTACCAGGAGTTCCATGCTTGTTTTTCCGGGTATTGCGTTTCTTAAATGGTGCCTAGGCTGCCATATGGAGGACACTGGCTGAGTGAGAGAGGCTGTGGTGGTAGTGTGTGTGTGTTTACTTTCCACAATTATAGTCCACAGTCATACTTACTCTTCCTGTTTATCCCTTTCCACAGAAGACCTGCCATAATTTGCAGGGTCTAGCAAGTAATTAGAAAGGTTTGTTGACTAAATGTGGGAGATTGGTAAGCCTCTGGGTACAATGACCAACAAGGGAAGATAATAAGAACTATTTGCATTATCTCTGATACAAAGCAGCCGCCTCAGGGACTTGAATATCCTAGTTATTAAAACTGCATGCAACTCTTGGCCACATCACATACTTGCAAACAAAGGTCATCATCTGATTAAGAAATACTTTTTCTCCTGTTTGCTCAGAACACACCTTTCTAAAGTTTCAACTTTGTACCACTTATGTTCTAAACGCTTAGGGATAAAAGTAGAGGCCAGACAACTATCGTTTTCTAACATAGCAAGTATAAAAATAGAGAATGAGCAGCAAGGTAAAACTGACTCTGAAAAAAGCTTTCAAATTCTTTCTTGGCTATGACCTAGAATCAGGTGAGGATACAGTAATTACTTACTCTACAATGAAACATTTTGTTTTCAGTTTAGAGTGCTTGGCAATTGTTCCTAATCTTTTTTTCTGCCCTATATGCCCCAGAGGATATATACCGCTCTTTCTTAATAACAAGGGAATCATAGACAATAATTTCCAAAAGTGTTTTGGACGTTTCTATCCCATTAATCCCCTTTTCTCCCACCCCACTTTCTTCCATATTTCTTACTTAATGTTCCTGCCCTATCCTCCATATCCAGCAAAATAGGCATTTAAACAAAATAAGCAGAAGAGCTTAAATAACTGCCTGAATTTTTTTAAAGGACGGAGTGGCATTAATTTTGTCTCCGCATTCATTCTCAAACTATTATTTATTTTTCAACAGAAATGTCTATAATGCTGTGAGGGATTTTGGGGTCACATAAAGGAATACAACCAGCTTCTTCTATCAAAGGAGATACATTTTAACTAAGAGGGTATGAAATATTTGTAAGGAAATTAAATAATAATGTCATCAATTTAAAAGATGTTCCAAAGAGGTCATCTGATTGAATGCTATAAGTTATTAGTGACATATAATTTCCACCTCAGATTATCAAACCAAATCAATTTCTCAAAAATCTCACAAAAAAAACAAAATCTCACAAGTCACCACTAAAGAACTTATTCATGTAACCAAATACCATCTGTTTCCCCAAAACCTATGAAAATAAAAAAATTAAAAGAAAAAGACAAGACTCCGGGATAATTTTCATAATTTCTGTGTTACATATACGAAGTTGGGATCAGAAAAGTGACTTGTCCAGGCAGCATAGATTTTCAGTGGCAAAGATGGGACTGAAGTCCAGTATCTTAATTGCTTGCCAACACAGAATGAAGAGCTCATGTGTAGAAATGATCAGGAGAGGCTTCCTAGGTGATGAATGCAAACAGTTTGGCTCTAAAAGATGGCTACCAGACAGACTCATAGACAGGTTCAGGTAGAAGGTCAGGATGGGAAAATAAGGGCACCCTGATTGAACGAAACATGTGAACAATGCATATAAGTGAATCTCCTATCATTTTCTAAAACCACAGATCTATTCTATTTCTGGAACATGCCAAGCTTATCCTCATCTTTGAACTTTTGCACTGACTGTTTCCTCTACCTGGAAACAAAACAAAAGGTAACACTTATGGAGTGTATACTATGTACAGGCACTTTACATGTCTTAATTCACTTAATCCTCCAGTCTCTATCATGTGGGCACCATTATTTTGCTCTTATTACTTATTACAGAGGAGGAAACCGAAACTCAGAAAGGCTAAGAAAACTGTCCTAAGGCATAGAGATAGTGAATGCCAGAGCCTGGACTGGAATCCAGTCAGTCTAGTGCTGAAGCCTAGGCTCTGAAGTGTTTTCTAGCCTGCTCACATTTTTGCTCTCTGTAGGGATGACTTCTTCTACTTTAGATCTGTGTTGATATCAGTTCTACAAAAAGACAATCTCTGGATTCCCAACCAAAACTGGTCACCCAGCCTCTTGCTATCACATCACCCTATTTCAGTCATAAAACAGTGCTGGTCGTACAGCAGGCACTCAATAAACATTTGCTGAATGAATGAGGATTATGAAAACTTGTTAAAATTACTAGAATTTTAGCACTAGACAGTCCCCTTGAAAAAATATATTTCATCTTCTTTGTTTACATCTGAGAAAACCTGGATGAAAAGACATAAAATGTAAATGAATAACTTCCAAAATGTACCTCAGCCCCCAGATTTTCCTCTAATGTAATATAAATACAGTGGCCCATCTTTAGATTCTTATGCATGGCTCCTGGAAAATAGTAAAGGAGATGAGGCTATGCAAGCACCAAATCATTAAAGGCTTTAAATGCCATGGAAGAGAAAATATCACTAAATAAAGATCTTGGAAGCAAGAGAGAGATGATCTGATATATATACATATATATCCATATATATGAGATATATCTGAAACATAATAATATATATCAGATATATAGATATAATATATATTATATATCTGATAGATATATGATATATTTGATATATCTATATAATACATATCATATATCTATATTTTAGCCTTAATAAATTTCAAAATTAAGTATTATATAGACTGATCTTCAATTAGAAATTAAAATTTAACAAAAGTTAAGTAAACAACTATATATTTGGAATAAAACACACTGCTAAATAATGTAGAGGTTAAAGAAGAAGTCATAATCGAAATTTTAAAAAATTTCAGAACTGAGCGATAATGAAACAAGAGATAGCAAACTCTGTGGGACAGATGGCTTAATAAGTTAGAAAATGAACCAAAAAATACACTCAAAGAGAGGGATAGTAAAAATGAGATGAAATTAATGACTTGGAAATAATAACAGGGTAGAAAAAAAGATCAAAGCCATAAGTTCTTTGAAAAAGCACAAAAGTCATCAAGGGGATATTTAGTTAATTGAAGGCTACCTTGTATTAGGGCTTAGTGATTGTCTTTTGGATAACAGCAAATGAACAAACTGTCTTCTCCCAAGTGATGCTTTTTGTCTTCATTCATGCATGTATATGGCAGTCTTCACAGACTTTCAGGCATATTTTTATTATTTACTTTTAGAATTAGTAAAATAATCAACTGTTCTGCAAGACTGGGGCTTTTTTTAAATGGCTCTGGGACCCTTTATTTGCTAAATATATGAATTTTAAATATTTTTCAAGTTGGGGTCTCGCTCTGTCACCCAGGCTGGCATGCAGTGGCATGATCATGGCTCACTGCAGCCTTGAACTCCTTGGCTCAAGAGAACCTCCTGCCTTAGCCTCCCAAGCACCTGGGACTGCAAGAACACACCACCTCACCCAGCTATGTTTTACTCTTTACTTTTTAGAGACAGGGTCTCACTGTGTTGCCCAATCTGGTCTCAAGCAATCCTGGCTTCAAGCAATCCTCCCACCAGCTTTCTGAGTTGCTGAGATTACAAGCATGAGCCACCGCACCTGGAACACTTTTACTATTTTTAATATCAAATTACTGCAAGGAAAAGGAAACTAGCTGAAACCTTAACATAATGAGAATATAAAGAAAACTTTAATTTACACATATCCAATTTAGAAGATCAGAGTGCTGCCACAGTTCAAAACTTTTCTACATCTCCTTCAATAACAATAATCCTAATTCTTTGCTGCTTGTATCATTTGTGTCATTCATGTCCCTTATACGTGAGCATACATAAGCATATATATACATAATTAAATATATTACTATTATTATTTTGAATGAACTGTTATCCATCAGATAAGAAATATTTTTACCTTAACTCATTCCTTCTCTGATTCTCTTCCTTTCTTATGTAGATCCAAGTTTCTGACTTACACCATTTTCCTTCTCCCTAAGAATTGTTAACATTTGCAAAGCAGGTCTACTGTCAACAAAGTCCCTCAATTTTCTTTGTCTGAAAAGTTTGTTTCTCCTTCACTTTTTTTTTTTGAGACACAGTCTTGCCCTGTTGCTCAGGCTGGATTGCAGTGGTAGGATCTTGCCTCACTGCAACCTCTACCTCCCAGGTTCAAGCAACTCTCCTGCCTCAGCCTCCTGAGTAGCTGGGACTACAAGTACATGCCACCATGCCTGGCTAATTTTTATATTTTAGTAGAGACAGGGTTTCAGCATGTTGGTCAGCCTGGTCTCAAACTCCTGACTTCAAGTGACCCACCCACTTTGGCCTCCCAAAGTGCTGGGATTATAGGTGTGAGCCACTGCACCCAGTCCCTCCTTTACTTTTTTTTTTTTTTTTTTTTTGAGACAGAGTCTTGCTCTGTTGCCCAGGCTGGAGTGCAGTGGTGTGATCTTGGCTCACTGCAACTTCTGCCTCCCAGTTCAAGAGATTCTTGTCCCTTAGCCTGCCAAGTAGCTGGGAGTACAGGTGCGCACTACCACACCCAGCTAATTTTTGTATTTTTTGGTAGAGATGGGGTTGCACCATGTTAGCCAGCATGGTCTCAAACTCCTGGCTTCAGGTGATCCCCCTGTCTTGACCTCTCAAAGTAATGGGATACAGGCGTGAGCCACTGTGCCGGGCCTCCTTCACTTTTGGGTATAATTTTATAGTGTACAACATTCTACTTTAAGATTTGTCTCTCAACGCTTTAAATATTTTATCCACTCTCTTCTTGCATGTATGGTTTCAGAGAAGTCAGATGTAGAGCTTACCTCTTTGCTCCTCTATAGGTAAAGTGTTTTATTCTTCTGACTTCTTTCAGAACTTTTGATCTTCTGCAGTTTGAAATGATAAGCCTAGGCATAATTTTTTTTTGTCATTTACCTTGCTTGGTATTCTCTGAGCTTATTGGATCTGTGGTTTAGTGAATGGAAATTCTCAGTCATTATTGTTTCAAATATTTCTTCTGTTCCTTTGTCTATTTCTTCTACTTCTGGGATTCTCACTATGTGTATGTTATACCTTTTACAGTTATACCACAGTTCTTGGATATTCTATTCTGTTCTATTTTATTCTATTTTTCAGTCTTTTTTCTCTTTGCTTTTCAGTTTTGGAGATTTCTATTGAAATATCCTCAAACTCAGAAATTCTTTCCTCAGCCATGTCCAGCCTACTAATGAGCCCTTTAAATGCATTCTTCGTTGCTGTTTCAGTGATTTTGATTTCTAGCATTGCTTTTGGTTCTTTCTTAGAATTTCCATCTCTCTGCTTACATTGCCCATCTGTTCTTGCATTCTGTCTACTTTATCTATTAGGGCCCTTATCCTATTAATATAATTGTTTTAAATCATAGTATGATAATTCTAACGTCCCTGCCTTATCCAAGTCTGATTTTGATGCTTGCTCGGTCACTTTAACCTATGTTTTTGTTTTTTGTTTCTTTTAGTCTCTTTGTGATTTTTCTCATGATGGCTGGATATGATGTACTGGGTAAAGGGAGCTGCTGTAAATTGGCCTTTAATAATGTGATGTCAAAGTACTAGGAGAGGGGAAGAGTTCTACAGCCCCATGATTAGGTCTGTCTTTTAGTAAGCCTGTGCCCCTCAACTGTAAACTTCACAAGCGCTTCTCAGTTTTTCCTCCCCTTACATGGGACAGGATGATTGGATGGGGCTGGAATTGGGTATTTTCCTTCCCCCAGGTCAGTTAGGCCCTGAGAAATCTCTGGCAGGTTAGGCTCTGGTTAAACAGCTTTTCTTGAAGACAACTCTTAAGAACAAAATGTTCTCGTGTATTTCAAATTGGTTCCTTTTCTCCTCCCCATGTCAGAAGGATGAAGGGATTTTTCTCCAATATTCACCGTGAGAATCGGGTAGAGTTTCAGGAGGCAAAACTCCCAAAATTATGGAGTTCTCCAGATGACTCAGTGGCCCTAGAGTTAACTCACAGACTTATCCACAGGAGCTTCCAGCAATTAATCAATTACAGTTCAGGTTGTTCTGCCCTTCCCTGCTGGTTTCCACTGGGGCAAATTGTGATTCTCTGTATTTGCCTGTCTGTCTGACCAATTTTGGGGCACTTGTTTTCCCTGTGACCTCAATTCTCTTCCAAATCTAAAAAGTGTTGTTGATTTTTCAGTTTGTTCAGCTTTTTACTTGTTAGCAACGAGTGGTGATTCCAAGCTCCTTAAATGCTAGACTAGGAACCAGAAGTCACCTGATTTATTTTTTAATTTTTAATTTTTTTGAGACAGAGTCTCGCTCTGTCACCTAGGCTGGAGTGCAATGGCACGATCTTGCTCACTGCAACCTCCACCTCCTGGGTTCACACAATTCTCTGCCTCAGCCTCCCGAGTAGCTGGGATTACAGGCACCCACCACCACAACTGGCTAATATTATATTTTAAACATAATGCAGTGTGGATCTGGATTTGGGTTGGTGAGACCAAAGAGGGGAAACTAGTTAAGAAGTTATCAAATCAGACAAGAAAGAGATGAAGAGAGCTTGGGGTCTGCAGAATGCACTAAAAAGGAGAGAGTTCAGAGTTAGATAAGTTTGAATGAAACACAAGCTACTTCTCTAGCATAGACATTCATATATTCACATATTCAGCATCTCTATTATTAACACCACTGCAGGACTTATCACAACTGTAATTCAGTAATTATATAAGGAGCCTTCATCTCCCTACATAGTCTCCGCTCCCCAAGGGCATGAACCACATTGTTTGGCTGACATCTGGGATACTGTCTGCTGGCATATAGTATGTACTCAAAAAATACTTGGTAAGTTAATACATTTACCAAATAAGTAAATTAATGATAAAACTTGTAGAAAAATAAAATCATATACAAATCTTAATGCTCAAAAGAAATTCATACATCACCTAGTAGAAAATAGAGGGTTAGAAAAATTGAGTGGCTTTCTTAAAGTCACAAAGCTGATTAGTAACAGAGGACAGAACAGAATCCTGTTTCCCCAAGACTGAATCTCCATAGTAACCTCGTCGGAGAAAATAAAAGACAGCTGTGCAAGTAGAAGGTAGACACAAGGTTGAGATAATAATTCTGGAGATTACTACATAAGTACACACACGCACTCCCACATATAATGTTGGGAATATAAATTTGCCACTGAATTTTGTGGATACCTAATAAACATGCCTCAATATATTTACTTTTGTGTGTATATACCTAAATTTTCTACTTGTCATCACTGAATGATGTTGCAAGGAGTTTAAAGGGTCAATAGCCATTTTTAAAATTACTCTTGAATAAGACATATGGTACTAATTTTCATTTTGAAGTCTTCTAGACAGCAACCAAACTGCATTACTAAAATAATTTTGCATTCACTTGAATTTTCTTTTAGAAGCATGGAAAATGAGAAACAAAGAATTGCCAAAATCTGAATTTGCTTTTTCTCTGCAAAGAGTATTCATTTTAAATGCTTTTAAATGCTTTCTTCCATTTTCAAAAGTTGTACTTAACAACTGACTCTGTGTACACATGGGCCACATAAAGGGAAATGATACAATGAAGGTAATTAATTAACCCATGATGAGAGAGATAAAGTATGGTACAGTAAATAACATCAGTAGTATTATCTTGACAAAAATGTGTGCTCTAAAGGACAAAACACCAGTCCAGGAGTCAGAAGACATTTTATTCTTAGTCTTGCCATAACTAGTTATATAATTTGTGGCCAATCATTGACACCCGCCCACCAGCCATTTTATAGAGCCTTTAGGTCATCCTTTGTTAAATAAAATGAACTGTGCTGCTCTCTTCCTAAGACAGATATAAGGAATAAGTAATACTGTGAATGTAGAGGTCCTTCAAAACCATGTTTGAAAGAAAACATGCAGTTTCATTTTTAAAAATAGTATTAGCAGAGTAGTGTTGATGAGTTTTGGCTGAGCCTTTCTCTTTAACGAATAACTCGCTGACTTAAAGGATCTTGAATTCATGATAAATTATGTACCTCTCCTGATGACCATTAACTACCAAGCAGATGTTATTGCTTAATCACTGCATTCCCACAGATAATGATGGACTCAAGGGATTATTTTTACAAGAATAAGAAACCTTTGACTCTGGCCTCCTCAGCAATGTTCAACAACCAAGCCTGGTTATTCACTAGACAGAAGCAATTGTCCTCTATGATCTGCAGGAGATACGTTCCAAGAACCTGATAGAGCATGAAACTGTGAATACTATCAAACTCTATAGATTGTATATTTCTTCCTATACAGTAATGTGCCACATGACATTTTGTCAACAACAAACCACATGTATGGGGGTGGTTCCATAAGTTTATAATGAAACTGAAAAAATTTGTATTGCCGGCTGATGTCACAGTCATCAAAATGTCATAGAGCAATTGTTTTGTTATAAATTTAGTGTAGCCTAAGTGTACAGTGTTTATAAAGTCTACAGTAGTGTACAGGAATGTCCCAGGCCTTAATATTTACTCACCACTCACTCACTGACTCACACAGAGCAACTTCCAGTCCTACAAGTTCCATTCAGGGTAAGAGTCCTATACAGGTGTACCATTTTTTATCTTTTATAGTGTATTTTTATTGTACCTTTTCTTTGTTTAGATATGGTTAGATACACAAATGCTCACCATTGTATTACAACTGCCTATAGCATTCAGTACAGTAACATGGTATACAGCTGCGTAGCCTAGGAGCAAGTCTATACCATATAGCTTAGGTGTGTAGTAGACTATACCATTTACGTTTGTGTAAGCACACTCTATGATATTCACACAATAACAAAATCAGCTAACGATGATGCATTTCTCAGAACGTATCCCTGTTGTTAAGCGATATGTCACTGTAAATACATACCTATAATAAAGTTGAATTTATAAATGAGGTACAGTAAGAGGTTAACAACAATAACTAATAATAAAATAGAACAATCACAACAGTATGCCACCATGACTACTCTTGCGTTTGGGGTGATTAAGTTAAAAAAGGGCTACTTGAACACAAGCCCTGAAATACCACACCAGTCCATCTGATAACGAAGATGCCTACTAAGTAACGAACAGGCAGGTAGCACATACAGCGTGGATACGATATACAAAGCAATGAAACCAGGGAAAGTGAAACTGCAAATAAAGGGGTACCACTGTCTATTCCAGAGAAGAGTTCACACATTCTAAAAACTCTGCATCACCCTGGTGAGGTAAAACACTTGCAAACCACTTACTTAATTCACCATTTCTCTTACCAGCACTAACCTAATATTCACTGACCGCAGATTACTAGGAAAAAAAAAAATCACTGCTCCCTTGTAATATAACAAAGTGCATTATTATTTCATATAGAAATTCGGAATTACAATGCATATTTTTCAAAACAATTGATTGCTAACCCACATATATTACAATCAAGCAATTAGCTTGTGGAGTAATCATTTGTAGATCTAAGGTTATTCTACTATCTCCTTTTCAGTGAGACCAAGGTCAAAAAGTATCCTTTCTAATTACTTGCTGTTTGGAAAACCAAGACTTGAAGCATCACTACTAACACTAATAGCTGAGTAATAAAGTTTGCTCCATCCTTCTTCACACAGAATATCTGGAGGATGACTATATATGGAGCATATAAAGTTATAAAACATCATGAGTCCCAGAAAAAAATAACTGAACATCTAGAGGATAATGTATAATATCATCTTCAATCAGTAATATTTAATTTTTTATGTGATACAAACTCATGTTCTCAGCTGAACCCAAGGAATAATAGACTTCACATTACTCTAAGACTGTATTATATAAAACTACAGTATTTGGCCATTTCGAACCAGAAAAATGGCAGTTTTACATGGTTTAATCTAATACCTATAACCACTTCACCAAGAGACAATGATAACGTAGAAATCCTTGTGCACCAATTTGGGCTTTTTCTCTCTAAAAAGTAACTGATTATTTTCTTGCCTAGTTCTGAGTTTTAACTAAAACAGATCAGGAAGTGTTACAAGTTCTCTTTCAACTCAATAATCCTAAATACTAAATA
This sequence comes from Rhinopithecus bieti, assembly GCF_001698545.2. Lineage (NCBI taxonomy): Eukaryota > Metazoa > Chordata > Mammalia > Primates > Cercopithecidae > Rhinopithecus > Rhinopithecus bieti. Next base: position 28,510 of record NW_016827416.1, read on the forward strand.
AATAATACTTTCTACACTTCAGTTTTTTAATCTATAAAAGTCTGAAAGTAACAACTATATTTATGGATTTACCACGAGGAATAGATAACTGAAGAATACACTTTTTTATACACACAGAACTTAGTAAGTACAAGTCTGTCATCTTCTATGCAAAAATTCCTGGCTGTAAGTAAAAGAAAAAAAATGCTGTAAACTAAAGGATTTGAATGACACAGGAAATATTTATAACCTAATGTTGTGTTTAAAAACCACAATTAAGGCTGGGTGCGGTGGCTCACACCTTTAATCCCAGCACTTTGGGAGGCCGAGGTGGGCAGATCACAAGGTCAGGAGATTGAGACCATCCTGGCTAAGATGGTGAAACCCCATTTCTACTAAAAATACAAAAACAAAATTAGCCGGGCATGGTGGCGGGTGCCTGTAGTCCCAGCTACTGGGGAGGCTGAGACAGGAGAATGGCGTGAACCCAGGAGGCGGAGCTTGCAGTGAGCCAAGATCATGCCACTGCACTCCAGCCTGGGGTAACAGAGCAAGACTCCGTCTCAAAAAAAAAAAAAAAAAAAAAAAAACAATTAAAAAAGTAAAAA
>NW_016827416.1:29205-100077 GCF_001698545.2 Rhinopithecus bieti
AAAAAAAAAAAAAAAAAAAAAGCACAATTAAAAAGGTATATAAAAGATAACTGATTAAAATTTTTAAAATGTATACACAGGGAAATACTGGAAGAAAATAGATTTAAAAATTTAAAGCTATTATTTCTAAGTAATAGGATTAGTGGGTAATTTTGTACTGTATACTTTACAATTTTGTGTTTTTTCAAGCTCCTAGAATTTAAGGAAATAACAATAAATGAAATTGGATTAAGTGGGGCAGGTACATCATTTTATTAGATGAAAGACTCAATATTTAAAATTTTAACTATACCTAGTTAAATCTAAAAAAAGCTCTATGGGAATTTTGAAACCTAGAAAATAATTATGAGATTCTTCTGGGAAAACGTATGTTCACAATTACCCAGGAAAATTCTGAAAAAGAATGAAGTGGAAGGATATTGTTCCTGATATTCAAACATAAAAGGTATGATTCTAGCACCAGAGAAGCCGATAAATCATAGTATTACAGCAGAGCCCCTATAAGACCAAAATATATTTAGGAACTTCATATAATGACAAAAGTGACATTGTGAATTACTTGGTAGAGTATGAATTATTATTTATTGTTGTTCAGTTAGCAAGGTAATTGTTTGAGTGAAAAATTAAATCCTTAAGTCATAACGTATTGCAAAGTATTAATCGCTTTCACTGGGATTTGGGATCTAAATATTAAAATATTATAAATATGCTAAGATGAAATACGTGACTATTTAATAACTTTTAGATTACCAACTCATACCTTTTCTAATAATTTCCACACTTTTAAGATTTAAATACTAAGAAAAATGAAACTGCAAAAAACCTAAGAGACAATAGAAATACTCTTCTATCCTTGAGGCGGAAGGCCTTTTAAGGATAACATCAAACCCAAGCAACACAAATTGATATAAAGAATTAACAAAATCTTTAAACTCCTTAAGGCAAAATTTTAAAGCTTCAAAATAAATCATAAGCTCAGAGAAATATTTCTAAGGTTCAAAAATAAATTATAAGCTCAGAGAAATATTTCCAGTACACAACAATAGATTAATAGTTGTATTAAGAAAGGAACTCCTACAAAGCAGTCATAAAAAAGATGAACACCAGCTTAGGAAAACTCAAAGAAGAAAGTGAAAGGCAATGTACAAAAGAACTACATGGGAAAATACGCTTTTAACATGTTAAACCTTATAGTAATTAAATAAGCAAAAATGTCAAAAGAAACAATTTCATTTATTATATTGGCAAAGATTAAAAAGAATAACATGTACTAGAGAAGGTATGGGAAAAGAGACACATTCACATATTGCTGCTCACAGCATGAACTGGTGCAACCTTTCTAGAGCACAAATTTGATGATACACATACCCTTTAACCAGGCAAGTTTAATTCTAAAAGTACATCCAATGAAAATAATTAGTTAAGTGTGAAAAATGTATGTTCAAGAATAGCTCCTGCAATGCTGTTTATAAGGGAAACAGTTATTGAGTGGTGATTAAGAGCTTGGAGCTGAGGAGCCAGGCCTTCTGGATTCAGAATCCTGACTCTAACCTCTTACTGGTCATGTGACCTTACACAGGTTAAACTTTCTGTGCTTCAAGTTTCCTCACGTGTAGCGATAATAATAGTACCTGCCTCATAGGGTTTTGAGGATAAAATGAAGAAATATATAAAAAGCATCTATAACATTACCAGGAAGCTAGTAAGAATTCAATAAATATTGCCTATTATTATTATTATTATTGCCAAAAAGAAAAAAAGTAATTGGCCGGGCATAATGGCTCACCCCTGTAATCCCAGCATTTTTGGAGGCCGAGGCAGGTGGATCACGAGGTCAGGAGTTTGAGACCAGCCTGACCAATATGGTGAAACCCTGTCTCTACTAAAAACACAAAAATTAGCCAGGCATGGTGGCACACACCTGTAATCCCAGCTACTCAGGAGGCTGAGGCAGAAGAATCACTTGAACCCAGGAGGTGGAGGATGCAGCGAGCCGAGATTGTACCACTGCACTCCAGCCTGGGTGACAGAGCAAGACTCCATCTCAAAAAAACAAAAAAGTAATTAATTTTTCTAATTGTATTCTAAATGCAATTTATAGAATGGCTTAAATAAATTGTATTGCTCTAAAGATCAGAATTTTATGCTGTCGTTAAAAATGATGATGTAGAATTACATGTATAAGCATGAGACATGTCATGATAAACAATAGTATGTTTTTCAATCAAGGTTATAAAGTAGTATTACTTTATTATCCCATCTTTAATCATGTCAGCATGCAGACAAAACAAAATGAAAACACATAAACTGACATGTGGGGATTAAGTCTGGTTTAAAAGCTGACGTGTGAACAGAGATTAAGTCTGGTTAGTAGAATAATGGATGGTTTTTATTTTATCTTTATACTGTGGGGAATTTTGTCCGAAAACATTTTTTTTTGGCCATGAGTATATGTTACTTTTGTAATAAAAATAAATTTATACACATTTTGAAAAGAAATTTTAAGTAGCAAGCCAATTATCACAGTTACAAGTGGCAGTAGGATTGCCAGCACAGAACTACAGGCAATAAAATAGGTGCTACATAAGGCTGGTGCAGATTTAGGCAGAGAAAGGCCAAACTTTCCAATCACCCATTCTTTAATATTCCAAAAACATATTTATAGAGAATATCAATAACAAATATAATTACGCTAAAAATTAAGTGAAAATTTTGCATTTTATAAACAGATAACAGGTTATAAATATATGAATATGTGAGACTAGGGTTTGGCTTAATTTTTTAAAATTTCAACTATTTATACTTTTCAATCCAAATTACCAGTTTCTAAAAGTAACTTTTGTGTTGCAAACCAAATATAGCTGTTTAACAGTGATTAGCAGGTAAAATGGCAGCAACATTATAATATCTCGTTATATATCATGCTCGCGTCTACAAATTTAGCTGATCTCATCTAATATTTACTGATGTATTAAACTCTAACTTATTGTGATGTTTTTCCGCAAGACTTGAAGACCAATAGCAGTTGTAAAACTTTTTTGGTGCTGCCACTAAGAAAAAAATGTAACATCTTGGATAGAAGAATAAGTAGAAGGGCTTATCATTCAAAATATGAAACTGATTTATCTTTGAAAGTTTCAGGAATACTTACAAAATTACTTTTTATCTTATTGGTTAGTACTGAAACACTTGTTTCAAGGAATAGAATTAATTTACATATCTATAGACAAAAGGCACAGGACGCAGAGATATTAAGTAGAATTTGATCAAAATGACGTACTCATCAGTAGCAATAGCAAATTTAATTATTAGAGATTAAAGACACAGATGTAATCAAATTGTACAAACTAAGTGTGCACAATGAGTTTAATGCAAAGTGCTAAGAATACTAACAGACAAAAAAACCCAGAACCAAAAGCCAAGGCTTTGGTCTGTTCATCAATATCACTTAACAATCAGATTTTTAAATACACTCTAAACAATGGCAAATAAAAACTGTTATGCATCTTGTGAAAGAGCTGTGCACACTTTACATTATTTCACATCCCTCCTTGCCTCCTTTTCTCACCCACCCTGCCTGGTATCCCTGCTGTCAAAATAATACACCAACGTCCTCATCATTGCCTTGTTTTCTTTCAGTTTCTTTAGAACCCGCTCTAAGGCACTGTGCACCTAATGATGCAGGAGACAGTTCTAATACATTAGGAAAATATATTTTCTTAAGATTAGGTGAGAGATTTTACACTTTAAGAATATTTAAGGATAACATTGGGTATGTATGAGATTCATTATATTAGAAATACCTAAATATTTCTTATTTGCTAGTACAAAGACACATAACAGTTTGCTCAACAGATGCTTTGCTTGGCAGTCTGGAATTCCCCAGATAAGCTGCAAGGAGAAGCCATGGGATGAAGAAACATTTAATGTGTTCCATGGGAAGAAGAAAAAAATCCATGTTTCCTCCTGACTCCTATTTAACTGTTCTAGATTTCCAGGCATATGCCATGACTCTGATACCCCATCAGAAATTAAGATCTGAGTCTAGGGTTCAAAAGTGATGGCGGAAGCCAGAAACTCTGAGCAGGTGGCTGGTTGACCCAGCTATAAGGCAGAAGCCAAAGAGAAAAATCCAGCATTCCCAAGGCAGGAGAAAGGTTCAAGCCTGGTGGCAGCAGATTGGTCTGGAATGGGGGTAGAGTCAAGGCAATCTGAGGAGGTCAGAAGGTGTCTGATACAAATACTAAGTTGAAGAAGTTGGCTTGTGTTGGGAAATTTTATTGGGCAAGAACATTTTCTATTCCATTAAATATTAACAAGCATACTCAATACCGTGAGAAGCTTGTTTTAAGTGAGAACTATGACAACTGAGGTAAGAGGAATGTCATGTCTTCTATCTCATGTTTTTAAAGAGCCCCTGGTTCACTAAGTAGTATGATGGGCAGAACCCATAAAACCTGATCTTTCCCTTAATGCAGTTTTAAATGTATTTAATTAAATGTACATGGATTCCAACACCACTCAGTCAATTGCTTACTATGTACGAGAACTTTCTCTTACAGTTTCACTTAAATTTCAAAGCAAACTCTGTGGGTTCTGTTTTACAGAATATTTAACAGGAAAATAAACAATGCAGGTCAAATCTACCTGCATTAGTAGAATAAGGACTACTAATTGGCAGAATAAGAACTAGACTAACTTCCTTTTATATGTCATGCTCTCCAAACCACTGAAAATCCAATACTCATTGTAATAACTATCACAACTTATGAAAAGCAATTCCTGCTAATTCCTAAGAACAATAAAGTATTCAGGAGGACGTTTATTTGTCTTAGAAACTGGAATATTGAGGATTTCCTTAGAAAAATCATATACAACATATATAGCTCACAGTCCAAGGTTTAATGAATTTTTAAAAGAAAATATTTGTTCTATGAGGTGATGCCCAGGTGTCTCCTTCATGCCAGAAATATTCATTATCCACCCCATCCCACTGAAAGTGCTGCCTGCTTATGGCTCATGGCCAAGTCCCACTTCTGAGACTACACCATGTCCCTGGCACGGATCACCTCCAGTGATTGATGGAAATAGGGTAAAGAGACTAAACCCTTTGATTCAATTAGGGATTAATCTGAAAGGTCATCCTATCTTCTAAGCTCCCCTGGGACTGAATGAATCCTGTGTTACAACTTCATGGCAGTTCAACGTATGCCTAATCCTACCTTTGTCTATTCCTTATAGGTATAAGGAAAGAATGGTTCCAAAAAGTACTACCCAATGAAACTTCTGCTTGAAAACTTAGTCTCAGAGTTATATCTTGGATAACCCAACCTATTAAATGAAGTGGTAAAATAATAGTGAAAATGAGGAGACAAAGTAATACTGAGAGGAAAATTAGAGTTTTAAGTGTGATTATGATGGATAAAAGAGACTAAAAATAAATAAAATAAGTATTCAACAAGGAAAAATAAAACCTGAGGCCCTAATAGGAAAATGGCAAAAGACACCAACAGGTATATGAGGAAAAAGACATATGGCCCTTAAATACAAGTAAAAATGTTTAGTTTCATTTATAAGAAAACACATGTGCTATACTGGTATTAGTAATGAGCAATCTGAAAATAAAACTGAGAAAACAATTACATCTAGAATAGCACCTAAAAGAAAAAAATACTTAAGAATAGATTTAACAAAATAATTGCAAAACTTCTACCCTGAAAACCATAAAACATTATTGAAACAAATTAAAGACCTAAGTAAATGGAAAAATATTTCATGCTTACATATTGGGAGATTTAATTTTGCTAAAATGGCAATAAAGTACTCTCCAAATTGATCTACAGATTCAACAGAACATCCTATCAAAATACTAGCTAACTTTTTTGTAGAAATTTACGAACTGATCCTAAAATTTGTATAGAAATACAATGAAATCAGACTAGCCAAAACAATCTTGAAAAGAAGAACAAACTTGGAGTACTGAAACTTCATGATTTCAAAACTCATTAAAAAGCTACAGAGTTATCAAAATACTATGGTACTGAAATAAGAATAGATATACAGATCAATGGAATAGAACTATCAGTTCAGAAAGAAGCCCCAATAATTGTGGTCAGCTTATTTTTGACAAGGGTGCTGAGATAATTCAATGGGGAAAAACAATCTTCAACAAATGATGCTAGGACAACTGGACAGCCACATGCAGAGGAATGAAGTTGGACTCCTTTATACCATTCACAAAAGTTAACTCCAAAGTAACTCCATAGACCTAAACGTAACAGTCAGAACTATAAAACTCTTAGAAGAAAAGATGAATAAATCTTCATGACCTGGGTTAGCCAAAACTTTCTCAGGTACAACACAAAAAGCATAAGTGACAAAAGAAAAAACAGATACATTGGACTCCATCAAAAATAAATACCTCTGTGCTTGAAAGGACACGATCAAGAAAATGAAAAGGCAACTTACAGAATAGGAGAAAATATTTACAAATCCTGTACCTGATAAGGAATTTGTATGCAAAGTATATAAACAACTGTAATAACTCAATAATAAAGACAAATAAATCAACTTAAAAATAGGCAGATCTGAATAAACATTTCTCCAAAATATACAAGTGGCCAATAAGCACATGAAAATATTCAATTTCTTTAGTAATCAGGGAAATGCAAATCAAAACCAAAATGAAATAGTGTTTCATTCCCACAGGAATGGAATCAAAAAGATATTAACAAGGTTTGACAAGGATGTAAAGAAATTGGTTCGCCCATACATTGCTGATGGAAATGTACATGGCCATGTGTCTTTCTCTTCATATATTTTTGTCTTTTGTCATTTTCCTATTAGGTCCTCAGGTTTTATTTTTCTTTGAATATCTATTTTATTTTAGTCTCTTTCTGCATGATAAGCACATCCCATTGCTAATGGGAATATATGAGGGAACAAATGCATGAGGGAATGTAAAATGGTACAGCCACTTCAGTAAACATTTTGGTAGTTCCTCAAAATTTTAAACAGCTACCATGAGACCCAATAATTCTACTCCTAGTTATATACCCAAGACAAATGAAGACATAATTCCACACATGGACATGTACACAAATGTTCATAGCAGCATCATTTGAAATAGCCAGAAACTAGAAGTAACACAAATACCCATCAACTAATGAATTGATAAACACATCAACTGGTATATCTCTACATTGAAATATTATTCTGCCATAAAAGGAATGATGTACTGACACATGCTACAAAATGGATGAGCCTTAAAGACATTTTGCTAAGTGAAAGAGTCCAATCAGAAAAGAACACACATTGTATGGCTCCATTTCTATGAAATGTCCAGAATAGGCAACTCTCTAGACACAGAAAGTAGATAAGTGGTTGCCTAGAACCAGGTTGTCGTGGGGAGTGATTAGGAAGAAATGGGAAGTAAGTGCTAACAGCACAGCATTTCTTTTGGGGATGATAAAATATTCTAAAAGTGACTGTGGTGATGGTTCCACAATTCTGTACTTATTCAAAACCAACAAATTATATACTTCACATGGCAAATTGTAGGGTATATAAACGGTGTCTCAATAAAACTCTTAAAACTTAAAAAATCCACACTGGGATATCACATCTGACCTATTAGACTGGCAAGACTTCAAAATTTTCACAAAATCCTCTTGGCAAGACTGAAAAACAGAGACTCTTGCATGCTGCTAATAGACATGTAACACTGACTCATCCTCTATGGAGGGGAATTGGGACTATCTAAAGATATGGTGGCATTTGTTCTTTGACCCAGAAATCTCACATCTAGGAATTAATCTTGGTGATACATATGCACAAGTTTATTTGATGCGGGATCATACCTAACAATAAAAGATTGGAAACAAATGACGATCAGAAAAGTACCATTGACTAAAATTTACTTCGTCCAAGCAATGAAGTAATACACAAGCACAAAAAAGAGTAAAAAAATAAACTGTTGGAATGATCTCTAAGATTTGCAGATAAAAAGCAAAGTGAAGAACAGTGTAAGGAAGACATAGAAATAAGAATGAACACATATAGACATCACATAATATACATAATGTAACTACATATACACATTTATTTTACAAAAGAAACATTGAAGGATAAGACGGAAACTAATAAAAATGTTTTCCAAAGACAGCAAGAGGTTGAACAGTATAGAAAGAATGATAAAAGGGAAACTTCTGAGTAAACCTCTTTCTCTATGCATAATTTTCACTTTTTTTTTCTTTTTTTCTTTTTTGAAATTGAGTCTTGCCCTATCTCCCAGTCTGCAGTACAGTGGCACGGTATCAGCTTACTGCAACCTCCACTTCCCAGGTTCAAGTGATTCTCATGCCTCAGCCTCTCAAGTAGCTGCGATTACAGGCACCTGCCACCACATCTGGCTAATTTTTGTATTTTTAGTAGAGATGGGGTTTCACCATGTTGGTCAGGCTGATCTCAAACTCCTGACCTCAAGTGATCCACCTGCCTTGGCCTCCCAAAGTGGTGGGATTACAGGCTTGAACCACTGTGCCAGGCCAATTTTCATGTTTAAGCCATGTAAATGTTATAAAAATTTAAACAAAATTACATTGAAAAGGAAAAGAAGCGCTGCAGTCCAAAACTGGAAACAAGTGAACTCAATTATATGCCAAATGGAGAAGACAACCACCCTTTACTTTGAATACATACTCTTAGCCAGATATAGGGACAATACAGACTGCCAGATGTCTTAAACATTACTCAATGGTTTCCCTGATGTTGTGACACTTTACATCTATACATAAAATACACATTTTATGTACGCTGTGGAGAAAAGCAAATAAATATCCTTATTTTTTAGGAAGCAAGATTTTTCACTGTCAGTATGGAGTTACAAATATGAAATCAAAGTAGTTAAGAAAGAATATTATAATGTTAAAATTAAACTCAAAATATCAATATAAATCCATTATTTCTTCCATTCAGTCATTCCATCATTCAAGTATTCATTTCTTTCTTTATTTCCTTGCTCTAGAAGTCATTAAGACCTAAATACAAATAACTTAGCACCCAGATCTTGGCTTCCAAATATAATTCTTCTACAAAAGAAACCAAAGCCCCTTGGAGAAATGGTTAATTCCATCCTGAGACATCATCTTCAGCTAGAAAGGTAGGAAATACTATTACAGGGTTTTGTCAAAAGGACACAGTTGCCAGCCTAAAGGGACTCCCACAACTGCCAAATTTGGGATAATATGAGCACAGGAAAATTTAATATTGTTCATTCCCCACTGACAAGGGAAAGCTCTTCTTTATAGAAGAGTATCACTAAAAGAAATAGAAAAAAAAGATACTAGTAGAGTTTAAAAATCAACATTCTACAACCCAAAGAGAAAAAACTGAATCAGGCTAGGATGATCAATAGACAATCAAATGGATAGTGAATTGGGAGGAATATGCATTTGCATGATGCCCAAGTAGTCACCTAATGAATTACTTGCTAACTGCAAAGGGAGTGCCACAGCCCTACAATAGAGAGATTTGAAAGCAATGACTTTAACTAACAAAGCAAAGTAAGCATCAATAAGTGTGAGACAACTTAACATTACATGGCTTCTAATGGGATACAACATTAAGGATACAATATTGCTGATAAAGTATTCTGGCCAAAAAATCTGAATATAACTAAGATTTTATATCTGACTTATAGATTATAGTAGATTCAGAGAATAGAAAAACAACTTAACCACACCACAAGAAAATAATCAGACAAATTCACACTGTACAATATTCCACAGGATGATGTCTGGTTTCTTAAAAACTCAATGTGGTTGCATCAGGAAAAACAGCTAAGGTACGCTGCGCTTAACACCTAGGTGTTGCAGCAAACCACCACGGCACATGTCTACCTGTGTAACAAACCTACACATCCTGCACATGTATCCAGAAACTTAACATAAAATTAAATTAAAAATTTTTCAAAAGTCAATGTGGTAGAAAAAAAAGTTGTGGTTAAACACAAACGAAACAACCATGTGGGCACCCCTGCACATGGGTGTGCACACATGGAAGGACTGTTCTTTATTAAGACAAACTAAAGAGACCTAACAACTAAGAAGAATGGATGAACCATTGGATCCTCTTCTGAGAAAAATAAATTGTGACAAATTGGGATACTTAAATGGACTCTCCAAATGATATGATGGAATTGTCCATTTTCTTAGGCATAATAAACATATTGTGGTTATATAGCAAAAGTCCTCATTTTAAGGATGCATGATTAAGTATTTAACAGTGAAATAGCTGAGGTCTGCAACTTAGTTTCAAATGGTTCAACAAAAAATACATATTTACATATATATACAGAGATAAAGCACATTTATTTCATCTAGTTAATGAGAAAATGTATAATCTAAGTTATGCTCCTTCAAATTGTATGACTGAAATTTTTCATATTATGAAAACAGGGGAAAAGCTTGAAAAAAACCAGTTAAGTTCTAGTAAATTGATAAATATGAAAATAGGAGTTAATGAAATAGAAAATGTTAAGGCAAATTTATTCAATAAAGTTAAAAATGGATTATTTGAGAAGAATAATAAACAAAAAGCTTGGCTACTCTGGCCAGGATAAATAGTGAGAAGGCAAAATTAACATTAGAAAAGAGAAAGAAGATGTAACAACAGACAAGAAAATTTAAAAATTTAAACGAATTATTGTATAATCTTATACCACATACATTTCAAAAGCTACATGAAGGTCGGCCTGTAATCCCAGCACTTTGGGAGGTGGAGGTGGGAGGTTCACTTGAGGTCAGGAGGTCGAGACCAGCCTGGCCAACATGGTGAAACCCCGTCTCTACTAAAAACCCCAAAATTAGCTGGGTATGGTGGCAGGCGCCTATAATCCCAGCTACTCAAGAGACTGAGGCAGGAGAATCACATGAACCCAGGAGGCAGAGGTTGCAGTGACCCAAGATTTCACCACTGCACTCCAACCTGGGTGACAGAGCCAGACTCTAAAAAAAAAAAAAAAAAAAAGCTACATGGCTACATTAAATGACTGACCTTTTAGGTAAATGACTGATCTGTTAGGTAAATGGAATTTGCAAAAATGCTAAAACTAGCTAAGCATTAGTTTAAAAACCTGAGTTGGCCAGGCACAGTGGCTCATGCCCGTAATCCCAGCGCTTAGGGAGGTTGCCGCAGGTGGATTGCTTGAGCCCAGAACCAGCCTAGGTGACATGGTGAAACCCTGCCTCTACAAAAAATATAAAAACTAATCGGGCATGGTGGCATGTGCCTGTAGTCCCAGCTACTCAGGAGGCTGAAGTGAGAGGATTGCTGGAGCCCAGAGGGTGGAGGTTGCAGTAAGCCAAGATCGTACCACTGCACTCTAGCCTGGGTAACAGAGCGAGACTCTGTCTCAAAAAGAACCAAACAGGTTAAATTGGTATATGTTATTTTATGTATATTTTATAACAATAGAAAAACTGTAAAACCATACTAATTAGAACCTATAATAAACACTCATTACTAATTAACATTCTGACTCACTAACTGGAGCAGATTACCAGAAATTCCAGATCAAGTCCAATTTCTAAGTTAGTAATGAGGTATGGATCTGTGTTTAATGCTTACTAAATAAGCATTCTATTTACAAATTCATTTTTACCTGTTCTAGAATCTAGGTTTCAGAATTATTCAACAATTTTCTACTTACACGTTTCTCACATGTAAGTCACCAAACAAAGGTTTACTGGGCAGAACAAATATAAGAATAAATATAGACTTTTTACTATCACGGAGCTTCTGAATAAGACAAAAATTAGTGGATCCTGTATCTGAGATATTTATTCACGACACCCTAATATATCCTGTGAAATGCCACTATTTAAAAGTTAACATCTTTAGAATTACAATCAGGATAGTTATTAAGGTAGAACATCTACCTAAATTAGGCTGTGAATGACCTGGAACCCTGTAGTCACTAGGATGTAAACTAGAATCTATATTTAGACAATGATTCTAAGGACTGTAATATTACTAGTTCTGGGCAGCTGAATAAGCCTGTATATTAATGAAGTGGAGAAGTAGATATGCTATTAAAAAAAAAGTTGCTGAGTTTCTGAGAGTTTTTGGAGTGTGAATGTTCTCTCTCTCCCTTCTCATAACTAGAAGGAATGTATTTGATCAGAAGTGATTAACAGGAGAGTTAAAAGCAAAGTCCCTGGATTGCAGGATCATATTTCACGTATCAAAAATTAAAGAGCTTTATGGAATAAGAAGAAGAATAAAATATGAAGCTTTACAAATGTTCCTGTGACTAGCAACAAAGAATCTACTAACACAGACTAGTTTATTTCCAGTAAATGAAGCTGAAGTTATATTTTTCTGATACTGGCACAGTCTGTTCAAAATTTTCCATCTATTGGCAATAATTTGAACTTTATTACTATTTAAAAAATTATTCACTATGTCATACTCCTTCTCTTTCTGCTAATCAACATTTCTGATTACAGATTTTTTAAATGCCCCTTTTAGTTAAAATATAACTTATTTCCAGATTTTAAAATAAGGCTATTTGATTTATAGCAAATTATAGTTTTGTAAAAAGGGCATAGCTGCTTTCTTCAAATTGGGATAAAAACAGGGCTAACATGCCCAAGAACAAGATACAACTTCTCCAACATAAGCTGGCTGAATTTTCAGACTGAAATATGCTTCTACATCCCAGTAATTTCAGACAGTAGTAAACACAAAGGGGGACATGATGATATTAACAGCAAAACTCCACTAACTTACTGAAAGCAATTTGGCCCAAATACAGTGGCGAGATTGTGAACATTCATGCGATTCTGCATATGATGCTTGGCTACTTTTGTCAAGAACTGGCAAAGGTACTTGAGGAGGCAGTAGTGGGTGTCTGGCAGCTCTTTTATTAAGTCTCTTAAGCTACTCTCCTGAACATCATTTCTGCCATCTGGAAAAAAAAAAAAAAGAATAAAATGTTCTCAGGTATATTTCACAGTAACAACAACAAAAGCACATAGGTGTAATACATTCTAACATTTTATTCAGAAAAAAACTCTTGAGACACTGAGATAGGCCTTGCGTATTTGACTTTATGTTAAAGAATTACTAACTTAAGCAAGAAATATAAAAAACCACAAGGTTTATTCAGTGCACAAAACAGGTTTGTGTTTCAATTTAATGTTTTTGTCCCCAAATTAAGACAATGGTTAGGTTTTTGATCCACAGTGGAATCTTCCATTTGATTTTTGTCTTCAAGTTTGTCAAAACCAGAATTCTCTTGAATAAAATATGGTATGAGAGACCTTCAAGGGATACCATGGGGGATGCTAAACTTAGTGATCAGGATACTGTACACAGAGAAAACTGAAGGAAACTTTTAATTCCTAAACAGCTTTTTAATCTTGACAAAGATTATCTCCTTGATTAATCTCTAGTCAGACTTCTCTGAGCTTTTTTTCAACTAAGCCCTGTTCTGGGCATACCCTCAAGAGTCCACTTTTAGTAAGAATACTGCTAAGTCAGTCCAGCCAAAATCCCCACCCTTCATATCTGATAACCCTCCATATCTGACCAAATTACTCATTTCCTACCATCCTCCAAATGATGTCTGATCACCTTAGCCTGTCTTTAGCAAGAAACTTGTTAGGTCTGTTTAGCCATAATCTCTCCTGACCCTTGAGGTTTTTCCTCTTAGTAATTTTCCACCCACTGACTGCTGCCTATCCCAACCCTGCTATATAGTCATGTAATTACAACTTTCCCTTGTATTCCAAGTTGAGCTGAATCTCTCTGCCCCACTGCAAAACCCCAAATGCAGTAGTTCCTCTAGCTATTGTAATAGTCCTGAATAAAGATTGTCTTACTGTTCTTTAACAAGTTTCAGAATGAATAATATCTTTTTTTTTTTTTTTTTTGAAGGAGTCTCGCTCTTGTCACCCAGGCTGGAGGGCCATGGTGCGATCTCAGCTCACTGCAACCTCTGCCTCCTGGGTTCAAGCAATTCTCTTGTCTCAGCCTCCTGAGTAGCTGGGATTGATTACAGGTGTGCACCACCATGCCCGGCTAATGTTTGTATTTTTAGTAGAGACAGCATTTCGCCACGTTGGCCGGGCTGGGGCCTCCCAAAGTGCTGGGATTACAGGCGTGACCCACTGCACCTGGCCAGAATAACTTTTTCTTTAACAACATCTAACATGTCATATGGTTCAGAATTTGATATATGTTTCTCATACAAAAGACTAATAACCCAGCATACACCCCAAAATGTCTAATGATATATCAAAATTCATAGGCATACATATGAAAAGTTTCTCTCAAGTCTCAAAGATTTGTTTTGCCAATACTCAAATACAGTAAAATTGCTAAGTTTTGTGACTTTAATGCTTTCTCTCAGAAGAAAATAAAAATATTTTATAACAAATACAGTAGTTTAGAGGAATGACTACAATCCATTACCTTAACAGATATCTAAGAGAATAAAATGTAATTCACTTATAATTAATACGCAGTTGTATTGCTTACATAATTCAGCTTTAGCCAGTTAAGTGAAGAAGAAGAAACAGAAGAATGAAGGAAATGAGATACAAAATCAGACAATTCATCAGTGTTACAAAGCACCTGGATAACATAATGCTACACACAGGAAGTGAAAACATATAGCGAATCAGACACAGTGACACTGACAGGCTTCAAAGCACAAGATCAGAATGAAGGCTCAAGTCATTTCTGGGGTGAGGAACCTGGTTCTGCTACCTACTACCTATGTGACCTACGTTATATTGTTTATAATGACTGTTTTCCACTGCACTATGACCTTAAATAGCAGAGATATACAAGATGCAAAAATAATTAAGTTGGAGTATTAAGAACTAATTGGAGATACCCATTTCTCATGCCTTTATATTATAAAAATAAATAATGAACCAAGAGAAAATGTTCTGTCTTCTTTTTTATAGTGACTAATTCAAAGTAAGTCTATGGGATGTTTTCATGGGTGTTTGCTCTCTGTTTAAAATTGTGGTCTGATTGTCAGCATTTAAAGATACAAGCAACAGCATTACAACAGCCTTGACAATCAGCCTCTGGCTTTCTGGCTCTGAAATGAAACCTCAAACCATAAGGGATGCAATGTGTAAAGACACCAGGTCAAATAAAATGAAGATTCAAAATAGTTATGAATTTATGACAATAACATCTTTGAAAAAGTAGCAGCATTTTCATCATTTTCCAACTTTTGAAATACGATAAACAATTTTTCCAGGAAATAAAATTGCCAAATAATAGGAAGGGAGACAGATGTATTTAGAGTTTCACGTTTAGCAAAATAACATAAAATTGTTTATGGCAGCTGGGCGCAGTGGTTCACGTCTGTAATCCCAGCACTTTGGGAGGCTGAGGTGGGCAGATCACAAGGTCAGGAGTTTGAGACCAGCGTGAACAACATGATGAAACCCTGTCTCTACTAAAAATACAAAAATTAGTGGGGCATGGTGGCGTGCACCTGTAATCCCAGCTACTCACGAAGCTGAGGCAGGAGAATTGCTTGAACCTGGGAAGTGGAGGTTACAGTGAGCCGAGATCGCGCATTGCACTCCAGCCTGGGCTACAGAGTAAGACTCTGCCTCAAAAACAAACAAAAAAAATCATTATGGCCTGAATGGAAGAATCACTAAACATATTCTCAAAAGTCAAAAGTAACTGAAAAAGAAATATCTTATATCTACCTCCTTCCATTTCCACAGCATTTTTGTCTCCTGTGATTGAAGATAGATTCATGGATTCCTGGAATCACCCACTGGGCAAGGATGTGAGTGTCCTCTACATCAGTGGCTTTGACAGCAGCACACCCACATTTATAATTTACCTCTTGAATCCCTGTTCAAATACACTAACAGTAAAGACCTTAATTTATTAGCATGATATTTTGCCTCATCTCTTTTCATACAGATTAATTATGTATCTGCATTTTGTAAAGTGTTTCCAGAAATATCTGGTAAATATTACCATTACTGCCAGCCTGCTGCAACCCTACAAATAAGATTTCCTACATATGAGAATAATAACTGCTCAACACCTTCAGAGGAGGCTTGCAGAAGAATGCCTAGGGTAGCAGCATGGAGGCAGTGGTGGCACAACTGTGCCTATCAGGAAGATGCCTTCTGACGCTTGCGAGAAAGAAAGCTCATAGTAATTGCCAGGGTGTGGTGGCTCATGCCTGTAATTCCAGCACTTTAGGAGGCCAAGGCAGGCGGATTCCTTCAGCTTGGGAGTTCAAGACCAGCCTGGGCAACATGTGAAACCCCATCTCTACAAAAAATGCAAAAATTAGCTAAGTGTGTCCGCACATGCCTGTCGTGCCTCCAACCAGCTACTTGGGAGACTGAAATGGGAGGATCACTTGAGCTTGGGGAAGTCAAAGCTGAAGTGAGCCATGATCACGCCACTGCACTCTAGCCTGGGTGACAGAGACTCTGTCAAAAAAAAAAAGTTCCTAATAATTACTTTGCTATGGCTTTATGTTTTGATTTATTGATATCTAAATACAATAAACACTGCCTTACACACTCATGCTCTTGTATTTACATTGATAATTATGATGACTCACTTAAGGTCTCACATGATAAATGAGAGTTCACAATGCTTCTATTTTTGTTTACATGCATCCAAAATGTACATTTGTTGCACACTATGTATGATGTTTATCACACACTTTCTATGTGTCTAATATTCTCTAACACCAGGGAGACAGCATTAAACAACACTGTGATGGTTAATATTGAGTATCAACTTGACTGGATTGAAGGATGCAAAGTATTGTTCCTGGGTATGTCTGTGAAGGTGTTGCCAAAGGAGATTAACATTTGAGTCAGTGGACTGGGAGGGGCAGACCCACCCTCAGTCTGGGTGGGCATCTAATCAGTTGCCAGTGCGGCTAGAATAAAAGCAAACAGAGGAACACGTAAGGACTAGACTGGCTGAGTCTTCTGCCCTCCATCTCTCTCCATTCTGGATGCTTCCTGCTCTTGAACATCAGACTTCAAGTTCTTCAACTTTTGGACCCTTGGTCTTACACTGGACCCACTCTTGGACCCCTGGATTTTCCAGGAGCTCTCAGGCCTTCTGCCACAGACTGAAGGCTGTGCTGTGGGCTTCCTACTTTTGAGGTTTTGGGAATCAGACTGGCTTACTGGCTCTCAGCTTGTAGATGGGCTATTGTGGGACTTTACCTTGTGATCATGTAAGCCAATACTCCTTAATAAGCCTCCTTCATATATCCATCTATCCTATTAGTTCTGTCCCTTTAGAGAATACTAATGGGGCATATTAGTATATGCCCTGACTAATACAAAAAGCAAACTCCATGCTTGTATGAAACATATTCTAATCGAAGGCAAGAAAATTAAAAGATAAATGTTTAAAATATATACGAAGTGGTAACATACATGCTATGAAGAAATAGCAAGCAGGATAAAGTGGAGTAAAGCAGAGTGATGTCAGGGAAGAAGATGTTATTTCACTCAACATGGTCAGGGAGGCCCCTCTGATACCATGACATTTGAGCAGAGCTGAAATAAATAAAGTGTGTAGTAGGCAAGGAAACATACATGCAAAGGGCCTGAGATGAAGGTCCTGGGGCTGGGGCCAAGTGGTGGTGGGTGGGGAGAGTAGCAGGAGATGAAATGGGGAGACGACGCAAGTGGAAAAGGACAGATCATTACCATCTGATTAAATTTGACTAAAAGCTATGGTCTTTTCTTGTTTTGTTTTGTTTTGTTTTCTGTGTGAGGGTTTTGAGCTGTGGGGAGACATGATCTGCCTTGAGGGGGTCACCACTCTGGCTGCTCTGCTGAGTCTAGACTGTAGGGCACATTTGAAAGCAGCAAGATTACTTAAGAGGCTACTGTAACCACCCAGAAGGAAAGGGCCCAGGGCCTGAATCAGGCTGATGCTGGCGGGATGGTTAGACATGGGGACAGATTAAGAATGCAATTTAAATTTGTCTTGTGTTGGAAGATGTTTTATTCATTTAATCATTCTGAAAACATTTATTGAGTGACTACTCTGTGCCAGGCACCATTCCAAGCATTTAAGATAAATCCGTAAACAAAATAAACAGAAAATCCCTACCCACATGGAACCTACCATCTAGCAGGTGAGACATTAGGCAATAAATACAGTAACAGGGCTAGGGGAATTGGGAGTACTTGGATCAGGGTGAAGGCTAGTGATTGAGATTATAAATAAGATTGTCAGGAAGGTCTCCTTGAAATGTAGTTGATATCCGCAGCTAAAGTAAAAAAATCTATAAACTGTCAAATACAAGCTCTTTTAGAGTTGGTGGTTGAGTTTTGACCATCTTTTAAACACTCTCCATGCCGTGCATATTAAAAGAGCTCAAGACATTGTTTTAAAGAATGATACACATTTTTAAGACACACAATAAGACAAACTAACAGGAATACAGTACATCTACACTTCAAATATATTTTAAAGAAATGTGGAATAATTTAGTCCATTTACAGAATTTGCTGAGTTGGATGGAATATTACTGTTAGGTAGGAATTAGATTACAGATAGTATCTAAATAGAAAAAAAAGCTACTTTAGTGGTCACAGGGAAAGGACACTCAGCAATAAAATTTCATAGACGAGCCTCAGAAACAGAAGTGAAATGCACCTCTGCAGATGTATTAACATATGTTAACTGCTTTAAACTTGTAGTCATTTTTAGAATTAAATTGGAATAAAAACTAGGATCATGTGTTATAATTCATAAGTTCAAAATTCTAAGAAAACTTTGCAGATGGAAATAATGGTTCACAACTAAAATAGTCATCATTTTCTTCAACATTAATCTTTTTTCAGGACAAAAACTCTCTCTCACCATTAGTGAAAAGTACCACTTCAAATTATTCAAGTTTTCTTGAAAGTTCTCATTTGTTGTTGGCTACATTTGACCCATTTCTCAAGCTAAAATGCAAACATTCAACTAGCACAGTATATATAGCATACAGAGAAATCTACTCAGCACTTGAAAACTGTACCATAAATACTTTTGTTACAGGTTAAGCAGCAAACATTTAACTATGTGACAAATATTTGCTCTCACTAAAAAAAAAAAAAAAAAAAAATTACAATTATAATCAGCAATGCTATTCCTATATCACAAGATATATCACAGGATGGCACCTAATTCTAATCTTGACATATGCCTGGACTTTTCAATGACCATGAAGTTATACTATACTCATAATCCTAGCCTCAAGGAAAGAATAAAGTACTTGACAAAATGTTAATCTCTATCATGATGTATCTCAGAGCCATGAGAAAGTCAACCACTAAAACAACCAAAATATTTAGCCTCATGGTGCCAGATTTATCAAAGTAGTTTCCCCCCTCCCTCTGCCTCATTAAACTTCACAAAAGGTTTTATGAAAACTTGCTAATCTATTAGATATTAATAGTATAATGAGCTGTTGCCGACTTCGCAGATTAAGAGAGGTCATAAACTCAAGAACATGAGCAGCCTCTAGAAACTGAGAAACCAGCAAAGAAACAGAGACTTCAGTCTTACAACTGCATGGAACTGAATTCTGCCAACAACGTGAATGAGTCTGGGAGTAGATTCTCCCCAGAACAGTCATACAGGAGCCTAGACTGTCACCTGGATTTTGGCCTTGTGAGATTTAGAGTAGAGGAACCAGTTGAGCCCACACACTTCTCACCCATAGTACAGTGAGATAATAAATTTGCAATGCATTAAGCCACTAAGTTCGTGGTAATCTGTTATGGTAGCAACAGGAATCTAGTAGCTCCCCATTTGGGGATGACTAGACTGAAATAGAGAGATTGATTAGCCTGTCCACATTCACCCAGGTACCAAATAGCTTAGCTACAATTTAAATCCAAGTGCCCAGGACCTCATAATATACAGTTTGATCAGCATACTCTTACAAAGTTAGCTATTACTGTTATCATTATTACAGAGCAGCTAACACCATGTCTCATGTATGTAAATATTTAAGAAATGTTTCCTGAATCAATCAATAAGCAAATCTGTTGTGTAATGGAGAGGTGGGAATCTTAATTCATTTGTGAGAAACCATAGCTTTGTAGGTTCTCAGGGCTTGTGGAGAAATAAAATTTTAATAGTAGCCTATAAGGCTGTATGGGCACAAAATACAAACTACATAAGAATAAATAAAACATCAATTATATTTCTTTCTAAATATGTATTTACAGAAGAATGAGAAAAATAATCATGAAATGCCAGCTGTACAGAATCAGACTGGGTTTTGCCTCCACATTTCATTCCTCAAGACTGGAATCACTTCTTTGGAGTGATGAGCTTATACAGGCAACAGAATTTCATTTTCCTGTGCAAAATGAGGGGTTATATTCCTTACAAATCTCTTACAACCCCATGACTATGATATGGTTCTCAAAGGTCTCACACGAATTTCTCAAAGGGCAGGCTGATAAAGTGACTAATAAAAATTAATAAATTACTGCCTATTCTTAGAGGTTATTAGTGAAACTACAAATCTTATCATTCTGATTAGATTCTGTAAAATGCAGAGGTATGTTTATTGCCAAATTAGTCAACATTTATACTGATCTCCTGTTCCCAGAGAGAACCTGTATGTTCAAGTAAGAGCAAAGGCCTGCAGGAAGAATAAAGAATTAGGTGATATTTTACACTTCAGTCCTATAACCAAAACAAACTCCTGATAATGCCTAAATAGTATCTCAGCATATTTATTTTGTGAGTATTTATTGGGTACTGAATGCTTGTCAGTGGGGACTGATGGTATACATAAACATATAAAATAGTCTAAATTATAAAGCTGGAACCTCACATCTACAACTAAAGGTTAGACACAAGCATTTAGCAGCTGAAGAACTTATTTCTATGAGAATTTATGTACTGAGGAGACTGGAAAAAACAAACAGCACATAGGACAGAGAGCCTCACACAATGTAAAATGCTAATCTGAAACAATATTGGCAGTATCTCAGCTAATAAAACTTGGCTTTCTCCATAAATCTAGCACTATATTAAAAGGGCCAAGTACAGTAAATATATAGTTTCAGATGAAATCATACTAATACCAGTTGGTTTTTTTCTAGGCACTACTGGTTAAATGCTCAGCTATAAGTGGCCTCTAAGTGGACTTGGTGTCATATGAGTTAAACCAAGCCCAGAGTTACTTAAGCCTATTTGTATGTCCTCTTACCCCTCCTTTCTCCCTTAAGGGCCTCAAATTGTTTATGGACTCATTGTAAAAGGTTGATTATTTCCATGGGTTCAGTAAAGCAGGTGTTCAAAACACGGCTTGACAGAGTTAGGGCAGAGCTGTAGGTGGCTAGCAAGCTAATCATCTGGCAATTCCTTCAATTAATATTCTTTAACCAAATTTTTTTTTTTTTTTTTTTTTTTTTTTTTTGAGACAGAGTCTCGCTCTGTCACCCAGGCTGGAGTGCAGTGGCCGGATCTCAGCTCACTGCAAGCTCCGCCTCCCGGGTTTACGCCATTCTCCTGCCTCAGCCTCCCAAGTAGCTGGGACTACAGGCACCCGCCAACTCGCCCGGCTAGTTTTTTGTATTTTTTAGTAGAGACGGGGTTTCGCCGTGTTAGCCAGGATGGTCTCGATCTCCTGACCTCGCGATCCACCCGTCTCGGCCTCCCAAAGTGCTGGGATTACAGGCTTGAGCCACCGCGCCCGGCCAATTTTTAATATTTTTTATGTAGATTGATTTTCTATTAATACAAGTTGTATACTTTTTAAATAACTCATTTGTTGACTATGTCTTCTCTTCTTCCAACATAAAAGCATTACTAAACAAAAAAAGAACTTACTGAGGATTTCACACAGTTCACAATTAATTCCATAATATTCCCAATAGGCCTCTTCTTGGCCTTGGAGCTGCTAGGTATCCTGCTTTTCTTCTTCAAGCCTATAATCTTTCTACAAACTATGTTAGAAAATAGTTACTCAAAATAAAGTTACAATATAACAGCAATTACAGGTAAATACTCAAGATTAATGAAAGCATATATCCACACAAAAACTTATACATAAATGTTCATAACAGCAAAAAAAATGGAAATAACCCAAATTTCCATCAACATATAAGTGGATAAGTAAAATATGGTATATTCATACAATAGAATATTAACCAGCCATAGGAATGCAGTACTGATACATGTGACACCACAGATGAAGCTTGAAACATTATGCTAGATCAAAGAAGCCAGTCACAAAGTACCACATATTGTGATTCCATTTATGAAATGTCCATAGAAGCAAATGTTTATAGAGAGACAGTAGACTGGTCTTTGCCTAAGGATGCGGGTGGTGGGAGGAGGGAGTAATGGGGAGTGACTGCTAACGGGCATAGGGCTTCTTTCTGGTGTCATAAAAATGTTCAAAAGTTAGATAATGGTGATGGTTGCACTTTGTGAATAGATCAAAAACCACTGAATTGTACACTTTAAGAGGGTCAATTTATGGTGGGTAATTTATATACCAATAAAGCTGTTCTAAAGAAATTCTGTTGACTTCAAAATCAAGCATGGGAAAAAAATCAAGCATGGGAGAAGAAAGTC
This sequence comes from Rhinopithecus bieti, assembly GCF_001698545.2. Lineage (NCBI taxonomy): Eukaryota > Metazoa > Chordata > Mammalia > Primates > Cercopithecidae > Rhinopithecus > Rhinopithecus bieti. The sequence continues at coordinate 51,838 of NW_016827416.1, forward strand.
AGAGGAGAAGTTTCAGATAAAGATGACAGATCATTTCAGTTAAAGATGAGTGTACCTACTTTCTTCCTAATATCCCACTAAAATGACAATTATTTTTTTCAAGAATAAGCCCTCAAGGATAAAGAGAATAGCCAAAAACATGACAGTAGATGAACGATTTTAACAAATGTACATATGCATGCACACAATCATGTTTCAAGATGAGTTGTTCTTATATGGAATAATTTGCTCAGTCATGGCTTCTCTTTCCAAGCTTGCATAACCTCACCCACTAGTTAATACTATCTCACAGAGTCAAAGGCCATATAAGGAAAATAAAGATGCCTATGTGTATCCAGCAAAGAAAAGATCATCTAGCTATCAGGAACTACAATCTCAGAGGTCATGGGTGGTTATAGATACAAATAAGGTTCTTCCTGTCACATGGATCTGGATGAGAGCAGTTCAATTGGAATACTGTCAAAAGGTATGAAGTCATCTGTGGAAACCTGGGTTTCCTGCCACCACATTTCCAATTTATTCCAGTGGAGGCTTTGTGCTGCTGATTGATTGGTACCTTGAGCAAATATGTAGATGTCAAACCTTTAATTTTGCTCTGGGTTTAAGTCTTTACTTAGAAAAAAAAGAATAGTGTAAATGTTTGGCATTGCTTATAGAAAACCCAAAAGATACATACTGAAAATGGAAAGGTTAAATTTTGTAGTTTAATATAATGATTCTGTTTCTCACAGAAACAGATATTTGTGTAAGTTGAGTAATTTCAAAAGAAAAGAAGCTTCCCAGTAAAAAGAAATTACCCTGGGGAAGGAAATATGTCATATGCTTGTTATGGAGTTCATACTATCCAAGAAATGACACTTCATAACTATGTATTTGGCCAATATTTATTCACTTTAAAATTTGCAAGTCGAAACCACTCAGCTAATCTCAACACAATACAGATGGCATCAAGATAGTGTAGATAAAAGACAGGCTTGACTCCAAGATATCTAGTGAGTTCCTCATATAATGAAGAAAGAGAAAGCCCTAAGGCGTAGGTACAAATTAGCTTGTTAAATTAGATTTATTTACAATTAGTCACTGTGCTGATTAAAATGGCCCTATTAGAGTGGTTTTCTTAAGAAAAACAGTTACTGTCTAAATTATCAAATGCTCATAAGCATTTGATAAAATTCACAGGCACTTAACTCTCACATGTTGTTTGCACAGCTGCTATTATAAAATTCTGTCTCATTTAAAATCAAATATGGGTTGTGGGGGTAAAAAAAAAAAAAAAAAGGCAAGGGAGAATTTCCATTTAAAGAGACAGATCAATTATATGTGTTTCTCTAGTCTTTCCAAGGCTCCACTGAAATAACAGTAAAAGAATGCTTAAAAAGTGTAAGCACCCAACGGCAAAAAAAAAAAAAAAAAAAAAAAAAGAACAGCAGAGAAAACAGAAGAGTATTAGATTTTAAAGACATTTGGAAGTGGATGCAAGTGACTGGAAACAGACTGTTTACAAGCCTGTCAGGCTCAGTGAGTCCTCCAACACCGCCTGCATCCAGGCAGGCACGTGCTCAGACAGGAGTGCTAAGGCTTAATCTCCGGGTAATATCAAAGGATTCTTGGATACCTAAGATAGTTAAGGACTAGCATGAGAAACACATTTGAAAATGTGAGATTAGTGAAAAGTCTACTAAGAAATAAGGAGCCAATATTTCCTCACTGATGGGAAGTAAGCATACTACTTCCCACCTCCCCCAAGCCCTGCTCTTGATGAACTCAGTAGCTGAAAAGAAAAAGATGTTCACATACTGACATCTGGGCATCCCCAAATGACACAGCTAAATTTCTCATTTTTCTATCTAATCCTTCCAAAGTGAAGTATGCCAAGAGACAAGCCCCTGATCCCATTTACAAAATGTCATCTTCAAATCAAAACAGCTAAGAATCACTTTGTTTAAATAAAGACAAAAAGAATACCTATAAACAGATAATACAGAGAAAAGAAGAAAATTTAAACAAGTACAGCATAACAACAAACCACTGTTAGTATCCTCAGAAAAATAAGACAAGAATGCTCTAAAACAAGAGTATGGTGTTTTGCAAAAGGAATCAAAAGCAAGAATATTTTGGATATTAAAAATAGAAAAGCTAAAATTAAAAAAAAATAGGTTTGGCAGGAAAATAAATGGGGAAATTTCACAGAAAACAGAATTAAAAGACAGTGATAAGTCACTTAAAGAAACTATAATATAGGAAGGATAATACAAGTAAATTTCCAAGACCAAAAGAAAATACTTTCCAATCTGATGGAACTCATGGAATGTTTAACATGATGGGTAGAAAAAAAGACTCCAGGAAATAGTAGGTACAGGAAAAAACATTGGTGATGGAAAACTCAAGATGACATCTACAACCAATACAGGTGGGAGCCGAAAATAAAAAGGGCCCCAAAGAGGAATCACCACAGAAATAAAGAATGGATAAATTACTTACTTTTCTATTAAAGTTAACAGTGGAGTTGTTGGAGCAATTTGGGGAAAAAAAAGACCACATCAAGTTTATAGAAAATTACGTAAGTGGGCTGGGCATGGTGGTGCACACCTGTAATCCCAGCACTTTGGGAGGCTGAGGTGGGCAGATCACTTGAGGTCATGAGTTCAAGACCAGCCTGGTCAACATGTGGAAACCCTGTCTCTACTAAAAATATAAAAATTTGCTAGGTATGTTGGTGCACACCTGTAATCTCAGATACCTAGGAGGCTGAGGCCACAGAATCATGGTTATAGGTGTGCAGGAGGTGGAGGTTGCAGTGAGCAGAGGCTGCAGTGATCCCATACCACTGCACTCCAGCCTGAGTGACAGAATGAGTGGGTAAAAAAGAAAAAATATATATATTTATATATGTAAGTAAAAAAAAAAGAAGTATTGTCAGAAAATATCTCACAAACCATATACCCTCTTACATAACTATTCAGTCACACATTAATTATAAATTTAACTAAATTTGTGACATATCAATATTTGAAGAAATTGTTTGGAGTAAGTGGCAAGGCAGCAGAGTGAATTCCATCTATTTATAAGCAGAAGTGATGAGATATCTGAAAGTTAGCAATCAAGATTGAACACTATATTATCAAATGGAAGCAAACACCAAAACAACAGCTAAACCAGTTACAAGTTATTCTGAGAAAGAACTGAGGGCTGCCAAAGGGTATGGTAGGGATCTGCTGGTTTTCTTTTCTTTTCTTATAGAGACAGGGTCTCGCTATGTGGTTCAGGCTGGTCTCAAACTACTGGCCTCAAGCAATCCTGCTACCTTGGCATCCCAAAGTGCTGGAATTACAGTCATAAGCTACCACACCTGGCCAGGGTCTGCTGGTTTTCTTTTCTTTTTTGTAAGATGGAGTCTCACTTTGTTGCCCAGGCTGGAGTGCAGTGGTGAGATCTCAGCTCGTTGCAATCTCTACCTCCCAGATTCAAACAGCTCCCGCGCTTCAGCCTTCCGAGTAGCGGGGATTGCACGTGTGCACCACCAGGCCTGGCTAATTTTGGTATTTTTAGTAGAGATGGGGTCTTGCCATGTCAGCCAGGCTGGTCTCAAACTCCTGGCATCAAGCGATCCACCCACCTCAGCCTCCCAGAGTGCTGGGATTACAGGCGTGAGCCACTGAATCCAGCCCATCATATGTTATCAACTTAGCCAATGATCAGAAAGTTCAAGCACAGTTTCGATTAATTTGGGCAAGGATTTTGAAATCTTCCTCTTCACTCCAAGTTGAATTCATTTCTTTTTTCCCTTTTCCTTCTCCTTTCTAATCATTAGGCAGTAAGTACACTTATTCTTCCATAACTCTTTTGTAAATATTCGAAGAGAAAGGGAAGTTAGAATAAAGGGTAAAGAGACCAATTTTAAGCTTAAAAGTAGAAAAAATGAGGAGACTCACACTAAAATGACTTGTCTTTTTATAACCAAGAAAGCAATGAACAGGAGTGAAGGCTGAGGATGAGTTGGGACATAAGCATGGGGAAGGGAGATTACATGAAAACTATGAATGCCCATGTTCCATCCCCCTAATGATTTTATTGGCCTGCAAATGGGACTTGATCTCTGAAAGTTTTCTAAGTTTTCTAGAAAATTCTTTTTATTTTAGGTTTGGGGGTACATGTGAAGGTTTGTTACATAGGTAAACTCATGCCATGGTTTTTTTTTGGTACAGATTATTTAATCACCCAGATATTAAGCCCAGTACCCCACTGTTATCTTTCCTGTTCCTCTCCCTCCACTGACCCTCTATCCTCAAGTAGACCCAGTGTCTGTTGCTTACTTCTTTGTGTTCATAAGTTCTTATCACTTAGCTCCCACTTATAAGTGAGAACATGCAGTATTTGGTTTTCTATGTTAGTTTGCTAAGGATAATAGCCTCTAGCTCCATCCATGTTCCCATGAAAGACATGATCTCATTCTTTTTTATGGCTGCATAATATTCCATGGTATATATGTATAATATTTTCTTCATCCAATCTGTCATTGATGGCATTTAGGTTGATTCCATGTCTTTGCTATTGTGAATAGTGCTGCAATGAAAATTCACATGCATGTGTCTCTATGGTAAAATGATTTCTATTGCTCTGGGTATATACCCACTAATGAGATTTGCTGGGTTGAACGGTAGTTCTGTCTTTAGGTCTTTGAGGAATTGCCATACTACTTTCCACAACAGTTGAACAAATTTACACTCCCACCAACAGTGTATAAGGATTCCCTTTTTTCTACAACCTCATCAGTATCTGTTAATTTTTGACTTCTTAGTAATAGCCATTCTGACTGGTGTGAGATGATATCTCATTGTGGTTCTGATTTGTATTTCTCTAATGATCAGTGATGTTGAGCTTTTTTCATATGCTTGTTGGCTGCATGTACGTCTTCTTTTGAGAAGTGTCTGTTCATGTCCTTTGCCCACTTTTTAATGGGGTTGTTTTTCTTTTGTAAATTTGTTTAGGTTCCTTATAGATGCTGGATATTAAACCTTTGTCAGATGCATAGTTTGCAAATATTTTCTCCTATTCTATAGGCTGTCTGTTTACTCTGTTGATAGTTTCTTTTGCTGTGCAGAAGCTCTTGAGTTTAATTAGATCCCAGTTGTCAATTTTTGCTTTTGTTGCAACTGTTTTTGGTGTCTTTGTCATGAAACCTTTGCCCTTTCCTACATCCAGATGGTATTGCCTAGGTTGTCTTCCAGGGTTTTTATAGTTTTGGGTTTTACAGTTAAGTCTGTAATCCATCTTGAGCTGAATTTTGTATACGATGTAAAGAAGGGGTCCAGCTTCAATCTTCTGAATATGGCTAGCCAGTTATCCCAGCATCATTTATTGAACAGGGAGTCTCTTCCCCATTGCTTGTTTTTGTCAGCTTTGTTGAAGATCATATGGTCGTAGCTGTGCAGCCTTATTTCTGGGCTCTCTATTCTGTTCCATTGGTCTATGTGCTTTCCAAGGCAATTCTAATAAGCTGTCACAGTTGAGAAGCACTGGCTTAGCACTTACTAAATATTTAGTATATGACTGGCATTATTCTAAGTTATTTAGTAATATCTTTCAATATCCACAACCACCTCAGGAAGTAGACACTACTGCTAGTGAGAGAGGAGAATTCCCTGCACCCCTCTGTGGGACTTGCAACAGGAGTGTGGCTTGCTTACTCAAATCCCTTGTGGGAGGAGGAGCATACAGGTGCTGGGGCCAGAGCGAGCACTTTTGGGCTCCACCCCCAAGGTAGCGTCTAGGAGTGTGTCACAATTAATGGTCCTTTAGCAGTTGCCATCCATAGACGTCTAAGTGTTAACCAGCTCAGTGGAGAGTCAGTGTGACAGCCTTTTACACCCTGCCCTCTTGGTACCCCAGTCCTTGTCTGGCATCCAGGAAGAGTCAGGTCACATGGACTTGAAGGACGGTGAATGCGGATTTTTTATTAAGCAGTGGAAGTGGCTCTCAGCGGAAGGAGAGCTAGACAGGGGGTGGTGCAGGTAATCTTTCCCTGAAACTCTGCTGTCTCCAGCTGGGCTCCTCTCCGAAGTTAAGCTGCGTCTATCTATAGTCTCAGACACTCAGTTGCTTCTTCTCCTCTTGACATTCAGCTACTTGTCCCACTGCCAGCTGAGGTCTGGGGTTTATACGGGCACAGGATAGCGGGGCAGGACAGACCAGAAAGCAACATTCATGCACAAAAACAGGAATGTCTGTTCTAATTTAGGGCCATGGGTCCAGGCTTGAGGGTGGAGCCCTCACCAGGGACCCCGCTCTCCTGCCTCCTGCCCGTATCATTATCTCCATTTAACCGGGAAACTAAGTGTGGTGATTTTAAAATGCCCACAAAGTTGGACACATTTCCCTTAAAAAGATGGAGCCTAATTTCCATCCCCTTGAATACAGACAAGATTAATGACTTGCCCCTAACAAACAGGGCAAAGTGATTCTATCTGACTTATACAGCTAAAAAGATAGCTTCCATCTCTCTTGAACTGCACGCTGTAGGAGAAGCCAGCTACCATGTTAAGATAACATTCAAGCAGCCAGCTGGAGAAGCCCACAGAAAAAGGCCTCACCATGACCCAGCATTAAATTGTCGTCCATGTGAGTAAGCCACCTTGGAAAAAGATTCTCGAACCCCAGTCTAGCTTTCACATACCTGTAGCCCCTGCCAACCTCTTCACCACAATTTCCCGAGAGCTTGAACCAGAACTGCCCAGGAAAACCACACTTGAGTTCTTGACCCACAGAAACTGTGAGAGAAGATACATGGTTACTGATTTAAGCCACTAAATTTTGGAGTCATTGTTACACAGAAATACATTAACAGATACACTAGGGCATAAAAAGGTTAAGTAACTTGGCCCTACTAAGATGGAGAGCAAATGGCAAACCGAGATTTGAAATCTATCGGAATGGAGTCAGAACCTATGCTCTAAGGCACATGCTATAAGTACTTTCTTCAAAATGGAGATTACACTGCCAATATCATATTAGAGCTGGTGCTAAGATTAAAAGAGATTATATAAGTAAAATATCTGCTAGATATTAAACTAAGCAGTAAGTAGTCACCTAGTGGCACCCATTACTATCATCACTCAAACAAGTATATTCTCAAAAAGGATCAATATTAAACACAAAAAACATATAAAAATTATTTGTACAAATAAAAAATACACACCTCAGTATCATTTTTTCCACAGTATGTCATTTATTTTAAACTTTTTCCTTACTTCTAAACTCACTAGACATTCAGGATTTCCAAGACAGAAACAAATCAATGCTATAATAATTTATATCCCAGAGACTATCTAATTAACATCCCACGGCAGGCATTTTTACTGTTTTTCACTCAAACATTGATCAAATTTGATAAATTTTAAAAAGCACAGTGTTAGGCACCAAATTTTGTCCAAAATTCACAGATTGATACCCTAATTCCCAATGTGACCATAGTGGAAGACGGCGCCTTTAAGGAGGTAATGAAGGTTAAATGAGGCCACAAGGGTTGGCTCCTGATCAAATAGGGTTGGTGTCCTTATAAGATGACAAAGAGATATCAGGAGTACTTCAGCACAGACAAAAGGCTATGTGAGGGCACAGCAAGACGGTGACAACATCTGCAAGGAAAGAAAAGAGCCCTCACCAGAAACTACTGCCAGCACCTTGATCTTGGACTTCCAGCCACCAGAACTGTGAGAAAATAAGTTTCTGTTGTTTTAGCCAGCCAGTCTGTATTATTCTGTTATGGTGGCCCTAGCTGATTAATACATGCAGTATAAAATAAAAAGGCTGGGCTTTGGAGTCAGGCAGATCTCAACTCTGCACAATCTACCTGCTTGTTCTTTGGCAAGTAACTTGCCCTCACTGAGCTGAGCTTCACTTTATCTATGAAATATTTGTAGGAATAGCTGTAATGGAGATAAAAACACAAACACAAGGAAAGCACCTAGGCAAAATCTTGACCCAAAACAGGCACTTAAATTGTGATTAAAGAAATATATAAAATTAGCTCATTATCTATTTATATCTACAATATTGTCCAAACATAATTGATGCTCAGAATTATAAACACTGACGAGTCTACAAAGATGACTATGAAATGCACATCTTCAGTCCTAATCTCTCTCATAAGCACTGACCTTCATTTTACTCATCCATTTAAAATGAACTCCTCATCATGGCCCCCAAATAATCTTCCTTTGTTAACTTCCATTATGTTTATTAAAGGATCAATTGTTAAGATGTCACATCAGGATCTTTCCCCTTTCTTCCAAAACACACACACACACACACACACACACACACACACACACTAGATCTCTGAGAGAGATATTTAATAAAGTCTCCACCACGAAATCATCAGATCCTACTGTGAAATTAAATTAAGTAATTCAAACTAAAAGCTGTTGGAACTTTGTATTATCTGAGCCTTAAGAGGAATGAGAATATGTGCCCTGAGTCACGTAGCATGCAGTTGCAACTTCTGCTTCTCTGATTATAGATTAACTTTCCTCTGTATTCATGTACTGCAGATGATTAGGAAAGACCTGAAGGTACCAGAGATAAGACTCCCCTCAACACCATTACCTCTCCTTATGGAATGTTAAAGCAGTCTTCCTTGGGCTGTAGCAAGCTATAACCAATCAAACTGCTATAATGTATGTGCTATGAGCTATGCAAGGTTAGAGATAACCAGGTCCACACATGTCTGTTTCTTTCCACAATGCCAGGCTTTTATTAATGTTATTCCAATCACAAAAGCCATGAGCTACATGGAATTCCCAAGAAGGTAATTTTCCTTAGTACTTCCTGTTCATTCGGTAGTCAGAGCTGTGGGGACACAGGCTCAAGCCACTCCACAACTCAGTCAATATTGCAAACCATATATAATAGTAAACTTAAGCAATATATAAATAATGTTAAACATTCCACAACAAAGTAACATTTAACATCAAGAGGAAGAAGAAATAGGAGAAAGGGTTGACAAACCAGTCCAGGGAGAGTGAAGAAGACCAAAGGAGTCCTAGTCTGGGTTGAGCGGTCTGCTGGTCTTGCAAGGAAGAGTCTTTTAGGTGGCAGAACCTTTGGCAACAGATGCCAAGCTCTTAATCATGAGTGACTACAAGACAGTGTCAGTTAAGATGGCCGTTTTGAACTGCTGAAGACCTAATCTTTTATAGTCACAGAGTCCTCTGGTGAGAACTGGTAGGAACTGGTACTTGTTTGTGTCCATACCTGGTTGGACACAATCTTTATTTTTTATTTGTTTATTAAACAAAGGATCTTATCCTTGTCGGCAATGTGTCCTGTGAAATATAAAATAGTCTTTTTCTAAGATGGAGAGAGTTATGCCAGGGGTCCTCTATATAGTATGTACTGACCTTGTATGGAAAAATTTGTAACCCTGATAAACTACTCTGCCTTTGTCTATATAAGTAAAACCTTAACCTCTCTACTTTGAAGCTCTGTCCCCATTCCTTTGGAGTCTGTGTTTCCCAACTGGTTCTCCTCAGGCTTTGTACCAAATAAACTCTAAACTTAATCATATTTTCTGAATTTCATCATTTAAGGTTGACACTAACAAGTATAACAGACAGGACCTTAGCCTTTGGGCTAAGTCCCAAATTCGCCTGGAGGCAGGGAAAGGGCATTAGGCAGTCACAGAAAGTTCCTAGAAAGTTGAAGACTGTCTCTTCCTTTCAGGACAAAAGATCAGGTCTGAGGAGCTGAAGCATTTTAAAATATAAAGGTGCTACCCAGTGTACAGACAGAAAATAAAAGATTTGAATAACTGAAGACAAAGAACAGTAGTTGCCTCTGGCCTTACCTAAACACAAAGTTTGCAGGGATCTCTCCCTGATGCTACTACAGCCTCACCTCACGAATTTCCTCCTGATTATTAGTATGTATTCACAATCATCTGATAAACTGGCCCTCTGCCATCATGTGGTTCTGTGGACCCCATCAAAGGTAGAGACACCAGGGTCAGGCCACCAGAGTACCCCTTCCTAACACACTTTCTCAGGTCATCTCAATCTTTTTTTTTTTTTTCCCTGAGACGGAGTCTCACTCTGTTGCCCAGGCTGGAGTGTAGTGGCGCGATCTCGGCTCACTGCAACCTCCACCTCCTGGTTCAAGCGATTCTCCTGCCTCAGCCTCCTGAGTAGCTGGGATTACAGACACCTGCCACCACGCCCAGCTAATTTTTGTATTTTTAGTAGAGACAGAGTTTCCCCATGTTGGCCAGGCTGGCCTCAAACTCCTGACTTCAGGTGATCCTCCCATTTTGGCCTCCCAAAATGCTGGGATTACAGGTATGAGCCACCATGCCTGGCCATCCTCATTACCTTAATAATTACCAGCTACGATGTTCTGTTCATGTTTTCTGTCTGTCTCTGGTAACCTTCCTTTAAAATCCCATGATGAGTTTCTTTTTGGAATGATGACAAAGAAAGTATAGGCACTGGATAGTGGTGATGGTTGCACAACAGAGATTATACTTGATGTCACTAAATTGTATTTAAAAATGGTTAAAATGGTAAATGCTATGTTATGTATATATTTACAACAATTCTAAAAATTTCCATTGCCAACTATTTATCAGATACAGATGGTTGTAGGACTATGACCTACATTTCTGTTAGTCTTCTAGACGTTCTCCCTGTATTTAGCAACTTCCTATCTAACCATCTTACACAGCACTGCCTAACATACTGCTTCTATTATGTGAGATCTTTCTTAAACATTTTATATTTATATATAAATATTAATTTCTTAACACTAACATCAAGACCCTATACCTAACCTCAACCTACTTTTTCAATTGTATCTTTTGCTAATCTCTTCTAGCTACAGATAGCTCTGTCAGATAATTGTGTCTTAGAGTGTTTTTGCTCATGACCTTAACTCACTTAAAAGATTTTCCTCTCCATCCAAGTTAATGTTGTCTCCAATCTTATTTTTCCCACAAAGTGTTTTCTGACCACCATAATCCAGGCTGGTTTTCTTCCCTCCCTTTTAGTTACCACTGACTGGATGTTTTATTGTTCACTTAAAGCACTATTGTAGAATATATACAACATATCTTCTACTTTCTCAATTAAATCACACACTCTTTAAAATTAAGATGTTTAATTTTTCATTCCTTTGTATTACCCAGTATCTATTTAGAAGTTACTAAAAAAAACCCGATGGACTGATCTAATTCCAAGTCATCAAATAACAATAAAAATACTCAACTATGATCTAGAACTACTTACATTTATACTAGAGAATAATTTTCCATAAGAAACAGTCAATTAAAAATATTTCTAGTTAATCCTAAATTAAATGAATCCTCTTCTGCAATCTTTTCATGGCTTACAATTCACACCTATTTCCAAAACACACCTGAGATGACAAAAATAAAAAGTATATACACTACTGCCCTATCAATACAAGGACAAAAGATAAAAAGGCATGGAATATACAAAGCTGAGATAATCATACTAGAAACCTTGATTAAGGAAGATGAGTTGCAGCAGTCAGAGAGAACCCTAACATGGCAATAGGAAAGGATGATCACTGACGGTCCCTTCGAGTGTGTCTCTTAAATATGAATCAGCTAAACCTCTGAGAGGGGTTGTCAGGCCTCTGAAAGAAGCAAAAGGTTCTGGAAGAAATCAAATAGAGATAGAAGTCTTTGATAAAAATCTGTCATGCAGGTATACTAATTTGTTAACTAAAACCCATATGATCTCAGAGCTTCAGACACCAAACACATCCAAAGTGGACAATTTGTTATAGAAATGAATGAATTTAAACAGTTTTCTCCCATAGAGGGCCACTGTTCATCTACAAGATGTTAAGTGTCAGGGATGCTTACAGACATCCAGACTGTCCTCACTGGCAGTTTGGTTTAGCCTAAATGTCTGAAAAAATACTTACGGCTCCAGAACTCCATCCTATAAAGCATGGAAGAGAGGACTTTGATCTGAAAAATTTTAAGCACATTCCACTACGAAATCACTTGCTCTTTACACAGGATATAATTCAAAGGCCTACAACAACATTAAAAAAAGAAATGTAGGATTGAGTTGTGACAGAATACCAAGAAAACAATTTAATCTGTTATTACGAGGATGGATTTATGAAAGCAGCATAGTCATCCCTGAGGAAATTACATCAAAACAACTTTATCATATATTAATGTAAAGTAGAAAGCGTGGGAGATGAGAATACTGTTTACTGGCAAGCATAGCATCTGCTTTTAATGAGCATTAAAACCAAAACACATTCAACTATCTGTAAAGAGCTTTACCACCCCCGGCTTCAGGGTGCTCAGTTGCAACGTCCACCCTATATTATAAGGGTATTTCAGACAGAATAAACCAACAAGAAACACAGTAATCCTTTCTGTCTTTCATCTGAAATATGAAAGAAGAAAGTTTATTTTATAGAGACAATAAAATATATATATAACACAGTAACCCTTCTCACCTATTTTCTATCTGAATTATGCAAGAGTAAGTTTATTTTATAGAGGCTATATTGTCTGATGCCTAATGCATACATTATTCCCTCTACTTGGCAGCTTACATAACTAGTAGCTGCTCAATTATAGTCATGCACTGCATAACTATGTTTTGGTCACTGAAGGACTGCATATATGACTATGGTCCTATAAGATTATAATGGAGCTGAAAAATTCCTATTGCCCAGTGATGTCACAGCCATCATAATGTCCTACTGCAACATATTACTTAAGTGTTTGTGGTGATGCTGGTGTAAACAAACCTACTGGCTTCCAGTCCTATAAAAGTATAGCATACACAATTATATTTGGTACATAATACTTTATAACAATAATAAATGACCATGTTACTGGTTTATGTAGTTACTACAAAGCAGGTATAATGTCATTTCATTCAAGGTCATTTTGTTCTAAGCTGATGAGAAAAAAAAAATAGATTCCTAGCCAGAGCCACACTCTATGTGGAGTTTGTGCCTTCTCCCCAGGTCTGCATGAGTTTCCTCTGGGTGCTCCGGTTTCCTCCCACACCCCAAAGATGGGCATGATCAGTTCATCAGCATGTCTAAATGGTCCCAGTTTGAATGAGTGTGGGTAGGGGGGTGAGTACACCCTGTGGTGCAATAGTGTCCTGTTCAGGGTCGATTCCCACCTTGCGCCTGAGCTGCTGAGGTAGGTTCCAGCCACTCACGACCCTGAATTGGAAAAGGCAGGTTAGAAAATGAATGAATGAATAAATGAATGAATACAAATGATTGTAAAATAAAAATTCATAGACAATAATCCTACAAATGCATGACAATTTAAACAATGCGGTAGGAACGCACTCAGTGAGCCTGCCATATTTGTCATTGATTTTGAACTATGTGGTGGGAAGAGGTGCTGCTGATAATTCACAAATACCTATTCCTTGACTTAACCCATCAGTGCTATGACAGTCATCACTCACTAATTTACCAACAACTAGGGAAATCATTCTTATTTTTTTAAAAATATTTCTTAAATGTATGTGTACCCACATTTATTTCAACGTTTAATATTAGAAGTGTTCTGGGTCTTCAATTAGAAGTTTGGTGATGTTTTTGTAACCAGAAACACGCCATCAGAACTTAACTTTTGTTTTTATCAATCTGCCTGTGGTAAAATTTGTTTCGCAGTATATCATTTTGCTAAAAGTTGCAGTTTCCAAGAAATTATCAACAACATTAAGTGAAAACTTACTATACATCTTATTGTTATTTTAGAGTGTACTCATTCTATTTTTATATATATATATAGTGCATTTTAGAGTGTACTCATTCTATTTATATGTATGAACTTTATATAAAGTTAACTGTAACACAGACCAGATACACATATACATATACGTACATATATACATGTGTATGTTAACTATAACAGACTCAGATACACATATACATAGATATATACACACATGTGTATGTTAAGTATAACAGACTCAGATACACATACACATATACAGATACACATGCGAACGTTAACTGTGACACAGACTCAGATACACATATACATATACATACATATACACATGTGTATGTTAACTGTAACACAGACTCAGGCAGGTGCTACAGGAGGTATTCTGTAAGAAGGCATTGCTATGGTAGGAGATGGCAGTTCCACGAGTGTTACTGTTCCTGAAGACTTTCCATTGGAACAAGATATGGAGGTGGAAGGTAGTAATATTGATGATTCTGACTCTGCAGGCCTAGTCTCACATCTGTGCTTATGTCTTAGTTTAAACAAACAAAAAAAAAAACAATTTTACAAAGTAAAAAAAGAAAATGAAAATTTTAAAATAGAAAATATTAAAAGTATATAAAGAAAAAAATTTGTAGAGCTATGCAAGGTATTTGTATTTTAAACTAAGTGTTATTTTAAAAGAATCAAAAGGCTTTTAAAAGTTAAAAGTTATAAAGTAAAAAAGTTACAGCAAGCTAAGGTGTATTACTGAAGAAAAAACAATTTTTTAAATAAATTTTAGTTTAGCTTAAGTGTGTAAGATTTATAAAGCCTACAGTGGTGCAGTAACGTCCTACGCCTTCACATTCAATCACCACTCACTCACTGACTCACCCAGAGCAACTTCCAGTCCTGCAAGCTCCATTCATGGTAAATGCCCTGTACAGGCGTACCATTTAAAAAATATTTTATACTATATTTTTACTGTACCTTTTCTGTTTTCTTTTTTATTTTTATTTCTTTTGAGACAGGGTTTCACTCTGTCACTCAGGCTGGAGTGCAGTGGCATGATTATGGCTCACTGCATCCTCGACTTTCTAGGCTTAAGTGATCCTCCCACCTCAGCCTCCTAAGTAGCTGGGACTACAGGTGCATGCCACCATGTCCTGCTAATTTTTTTTTATTTTTTGTAGAGATGGGGTTTTGCCATGTCACCCAGGCTGGTCTCAAACTCCCAGGCTCAAGCAATCTGCCCATCTCAGCTTCCAAAAGTGCTGGGTTACAGGCATGAGCCACAGGCCAGGCCTACTGTACCTTTTCCATTTTTAGATATGTTTAGATACACAGGTGTTTTCCACTGCGTTACAACTGCCTACAGTACTCAGTACAGTAACATGCTGTATAGGTTTGTCACCTAGAAGCAATAGGGTATGCCATATAGCCTAGGTGTGTAGTAGGCTATACCATCTAGGCTTGTATAAGTATACTCTATGATGTTCATACAACAATGAAATCACCTAATAACGTATTTTTCAGAATGTATTTCTGTCATTGATGCTTAACTGTAAATTTTTTTTTTACTAAATGACTCAAATCTAACCAGAGATTTTAAGGGAATGGAAGAATAATACTAATATAGCAAAAATTTAACCTCTCTTCCCATTCAAAATTTGTTGCCTGTGCATAATCTCACATAACCTAAAGGTTGACTATACAATGAGTCTTGCTTTTAGAATGATACTGCTTGCTTTTATGATGCCTATCAACTTTTTGATGACTGAGGAACCATGTCATAAAGAATATGACAACTCACAAAGACCTAAATAACAAAAATAGTTCTATAAATAGTAATAAAATAATAAAACAGTACATTCTCACATCAAATGAAAATGATTCTGGAAATGTGATAAAAGCCTTTGAAACATACAGGACTTCTGAGTAATAAGAATACTTAATAATACAGAATACTATAATACTAAAGATATTTGACTACCAAATATTTTGCATTACGCACAAAATATTTGTCAACTCCTATAGACATTATTTTAAAATAATTTCCAAACTTTATCTCAAAACTTCCCATCCCTATAGATAAAATATTCCTTGTAAAAAGGATTTAATGTCTCCAAATAGGAGGAATGGTCACCTTTACGAAGGAATGGTTATCTTCATACATATCGGGAAAAAGTTCATACAGTTTCCAATTAACAAGCCTCAAACATACGTCACTCACTGACATACAAAGCTAAAAAGCATTGTTGTCCAGAACAAACTGTTCTTCTAATTTGCTTTCATATTTTATCACTATTTTCAATAAAATACAACATTTAGTAATCCAATAATGTTACGCCTTTTCAAAAAATAAAATATTGTTTTTTTCAAAAATGAAGTAGTTAAGACTACAAAAAATAATAGGTTTGAAAATAGGTAAAACTTCTGGGATTTTTCCTGTTGCATCATTATTAAGGACTGAATTGTGTTCCCTCCAAAATTCATATGTTGAAGCTCTAACCTCCATACCTCAGAATATGATTGTATTGGGGGCCTTTAAAGTGGTAGTTAAGGTTAAATTAAATTATAATAGGGGTCCCTAATCCAATAGTAGTGTCCTTATAAGAGGAAGAGACATCAGGAGAGTGCACACAGAGGAAAGGCCACGTGCAGACACAGTGAGAAGGCAGCCATCTGCACACAGAAGAGAGAGGCCTCAGGAGAAACCAACACTGCTGGCACCTTGATCTTGGATTTGCAGCCTCCAGGACTGTGAGAAATAAATTTCTCTCGTTTAGGCTTGTAACACCCAGTCTGTGGTATTTTGTTAGGGCAGATGTAGCAAATTAATACAATTTGGGGTTGAGGCCTCAAAGATAAAAATAAAGGTTGTGATGGGCCCTCCCATTCTAAGCCAAAATGCTAGATGGGCTATATAGAACTTGTGAAGGTGAGACCAAACCCAGGTCTGGAGGCCTTGGGCCATCAATCAGCCACAAAAATATTTAAGCAGGAAATTCATGTGAAAATCTGAAGTTAAAAATTAGATAGTGAGGATTTCTTTAAAGGGAGAGAGTTGTTAGAGAAATATAATGCTTCCCCTAACTTTCCCAAGCCAAGTGAGGGGCATCAGATAATCACTTGGGTAGTCTGAAGAGTCTAAAACTCCTCAAAGAGTCTAATGCAGACAGTCTGGCTATGGGTGCCCTGGGCGGCAGCACAAGAAGGCAGGGCTCTGCCTTGTGACTGACCTCCATTTCAAGAACGTGGCAAAGATGTGTTTCCTGAGGACCGCCTGGGTACTCTGAAGAAAGAAATAAGACATGAGTAATCTTCCAAAAGGATTGCCTGGAGGTCACTATGGGAGGCCAGGGGCTGCAGAGAAGTGAGAAGAGGCCAGGGCAGGAGGCATTGCTGATACGAGGGCCTGGGGGAGAGCTACAGACAAGTCTCCCTCCCTAGGGGATGGCAAGTGGAGGTAGTTAGTGTCCTCTTCTGATACAACCACACTACTTTTAGCTAATATTTCAAAACGGTCTTTCACAAGGTAAAATATTTCTGGTACTTTCTTACTTGTCTTATCTGGCCTTCTCACTTATCCTGTTCTTTAGCATATTACATGTAAGTAGGTACATCACTGCTGCAAAGGAATGTGGCTTTAGGTAACATCCTTAATCTGGCAACTAATACTTCTGGAAATATATTTTCTCCTTTCTTCTCTAATTTGGGAAAAATAATAAAAGAAATGTCTTTCAAGGGTACACCATTTTTCTTACAGCACTTAGGAAGGAGAATTCAATAATGACTATGCCTATAATTATTACACTTAAAAAGTGAGTTCCTGGCCAGGCGCAGTGGTTCACACCTGTAACCCCAGCACTTGGGAAAGCCGAGATAGGTGGATCACCTGAGGTCAGGAGTTTGAGACCAGCCTGGCCAACATGGTGAAACCCCAACTCTACTAAATATACGAAAATTAGCCGGGCATGGTGGTGGGCGCCTGTAATCCCAGCTATTCGGGAGGCTGAGGTAGGAGAACTGCTTGAACCCGGGAGGCAAAAGTTGCAGTAAACCAAGATTGTGCCACTGCACTCCAGCCTGGGTGACAAGAATGAAACTATGTCTCAAAAAAACAACAAAAAAAAAGCGAATTCTTTCATATGAAACCACTTATTACTACAATCAAAAATCAATTTTTACTTCACAAAATGAACACAATTATTTTAGGACTCAATCTTGCTTATGAGAAAAAGCAAGTACACTAGTGAGCTTTCAGTTTCAAAGGTCACTAACCAAACACAATTTAATGAACATTTCCTTTATTGTTCTCTAATGTTTTCTAAATTATTCTTGATCTCACTCCTTTTATGGCAGTCATTAGTCAGAAAAAACATGTCTTTGGCTCAAAAGCATCAGGGCTTTTCAATATTATGTTACTGAAGTAGTCACATGTTAATGGTATCAGAAATTTCATTTAATAATAGTATTTCATAATCAGTCTAGTATTATTGTACATAGGAGATGACAGCCTGGAGTAAAATAGCAAGGTGGTGGTTACAGAAAGACCACAAATATTTAAAAGCTTTTTAAATTTTAAATATTTAGTACGTTAACTAAAAATAAAACTGGTGGTTTTTTCCTGCTTTTTTTTTTTTTTTTTTTTTGTAGAGATGGGGGTCTTGCTTGGTTAACCACAGTGGTCTTCAACTCCTGGCTTCAAGCAATCTTTCTACCTCAGCCTCCCAAAGTGTTGGGATTATAGGTGTGAGCCACTGTGCCTGGCCTAATAAAGTGGTTTTCACTCCTAGAAGGATTTACTGTACTAACCCTGAAAGAGCTGAATGAATCGAGGCTGCAATGCCGAGGTGATCAGACTGTCGGGCAGCTCCCTCAGAAAGAGCTTCAACAGACTGGCTGCTGAGCAGACATCACCGTCCTCCTTCCCGAGCTCCACGGGCACTCCACTCTCGAACTTCAGTCGAAGTTGTTCCACCACCTTCACGTTACCATTTACCCGAAAAAGACCTTCTTGGGTGAGTCCTGGAAGAGCAATGTAGACACAGAAAATAAATAGGTTTCTCACAGACATGAAATGTAAAGAATGATAACAACACCAGACACAAAGAAAGAAATTTTAGCATATGATTCTCTCAACACTGTAATTATCAATCATTGCATGATTTTCACATTTTGTAAAACTTTCCTTAGAATAATAAATGTTCATATCCACTGCATATCAACTAAACAGATCATATAAGATTGGTATAAAACCGGGCCTCTGAAAATAAGGCTATGCCATATATAAACATAGAGCAAAACAGAGTACACAAAGAAATTTTTCATTTATGTAATCTTTTAGAGCACCTAACAGAAACTTACTCAGGGCTCTAGCAGCAGCTTAACACTTCATGAACTACTTTTTAAATGACATGTATTTAAGAAACTTTTAAACTCTATGTGATTACCTGTGTAATAGTTTAAGAAATAAGTGATGGTTTTTCAGTAATCACTAAATTCAAAAGGTAAGACTCTAGGAAACTATAAAGTGGTGTAAGACAAGATCCTTGCCTACAGTCAGTTGACGGGGGATATCAGTGTCAGCTGAGGTTATCAGAGAAGGCCTCCTGGAGGAGGTAAACTTAACCTTTGGCTAAAGCAACACAGAGGGGCTGGAGCTGTTGAGCTATGAAACCAATGAAGCTTGAGCTTCAGGGCCCCTCATTTTCTTGGGCCCTTTACAAGCTCTGTCCCTAATCCTGTATTCTTAGTATCACGTTCTTTTCTTAAAGAAGTCTCAAAAGTTTAGGCACCCACAAAACCTTGATCTACCCCCGACAAAGATAAACAAAAACACAAATTGAGAAGTGGAGACAGGATAGCATAAAGAAAGGTAGGCAGAGGACAATGTGGGGTGCCTAGGTCAAAGAATGATGGGATAATAAAATGGAGAAACAGGAAAGGGTCTGTGACAAGTTAAATAGTGAAGCCTTTATCACTGGAGTATTAAGTGAGGAAAAAGACAAAATATAATAAGGGTTTTAGGAAGATTTAGCTAGCTAAGAAGTAGGGTAAGGAGATGGAAACGATCTTCTATTTTAAGGTAGTAAACTGATATTATGGTGGAAAAGAAGTGAAAAAGAATAAAGATGATTTGGTAACTTGGTTCAAAAGGGAGAGGGAAAGGGTTGAAAGGTAACCTTAAGGTTTGAAAAGTAGGAATACAGGAAAAAGAAACACTGTAAAAGATAAGGTTGGAGGTAGGGATAGGAGGGTAGCTGGTTTAGGGCAGAAGATAATGATTTCCAGCTCAGTGTGCTGCACACCATGTAAGCGAGTGTGTCAGGCAGTAGAAGACTTTGAAAGTGTAAGAAACAATCTTTCTAAGAAAGAGCAGGCCAGGATTTAACTTGATATTCTTGAGAGTCTAATGGTGAATGTCAGCAAAAACATAATGACATTGAAGCCTATCAGGATTTTTTAGAGGGGAGGTGATAATTTATATCAGCCTTTGCTTCTTACCCTTACCTGGTAATTGTATTGCTCTTTTTAAAGCAAAGGAGGAAGCTAATTTCTTTTTATTTTATAATCTGATAAAATGCTTTATAAGCTCTTTAATTCAACAAACATGTAATAAGTGCCTGACATTATGTTAGGTCATAAAAAAATCAATCGTGAGAAAAAAATTCAACACTATCATTACTCTCATGGACTTTGAAGTCTGGTAAGATGTTTGTGTTCTTCCATGTATACATATTATTTGGCTGTAAAGAAAATCAATATCAAAAGTTGATATGAATTTTAGCTCCAATTCTGAAAAAAATTGTGACACTAGGGATGATATTAAAAGTATTTAACAATGACTATGACCAGGGCACCACCTAAATGGACGAGATATCAGTTGGTCTGTGTGGCAGACAGCTTCTACAATAGTTCCCATGATCCCCACTTCTCGTACCACACCCATTATAATCCCCTCTACTTGAGTGTGGGCCAGACCTAGTGACTTGCTTCTAACAACAGAATACAGCAAATGTGATGTCATGTCATATTTTGGGATTAAGTTATAAAAGACTGACAATCCATCATGCTTCTCTCTCTTTCTCTCTCTCTCCCCCTCTCTCTCCGTCTCTCTGATGTACTTTATTAGCTACTGGCCACGGGCAAAGATCTAAAGGTGGTATCTGGCCAAAGACCAGTGAATAACTGAAAACCCTCAGGTCAACAGCTCACAAGTAACAGAATCCTGCCAACAACCACATGAATGAGCTTGGGAGGGAATTTTTCCCCTGTTGAGTCCTGATATGACTGAAGCCTTGGCTCACACCACGATCACAGCCTTGTAACTCTAGGACAGAGGACACAACTAAGATGTGTCTGGATTCCTGACCCACAGAAACTGTGAGATAATGATAAATACTATTGTTTTAATCTACTATGTTTTGGGGTAATCTGATATGCAGCAAAAGGATAACAAATATGATACGCCTTTCCCTTAAGTTCTGTGGAATATCAGGTTCTATTGGGAGACACCAGCTTAATTGTTTAAAGCTTTCAAGGTCTGTCTCCTCTACTATACAAAAGTTTATCTTTAGCTTCAGAAACTTATCCAACAATCAAGCAGCTAGCATCCAACAGAAAGGCATTCCATCCCTGGTCAAAGCTGAAATCCTGAAAATTTAGAGATTTGTTTCCTGTTCCTATATTTACCCAGCTGCTTAACCTAACCTTGCCTTCTGTTTTTGGCCTACCAAATGCCCCTTAGATCTGATTTCACATGATGCTGTTTTTTTTTCTTTTTAGCTTTGACCTTAGTCTTTCTTTTCCAACAAGGTTTTTTTGAACCTTCCCCCAAATAAATATACTTCCAGCAATTTCAGAAAAAACTACCCAGCTCCAAGAACTGTCTGTGGTCCTCAAGCCTCCTGATCCCACTGGACCAAACTAGCAGATGTATAAGGTACAAGTAGAAGTGACTGAATTTAATGCTCCTTAGTAATATTTTCCTGTCTCTGTCCCATTTATCTGAACAACTCTTCCCTCAGGAATATCTCCCACCCACAACTCTTTTATCACTAATTATCGTAATTGGTGATGTTCAACTAGGGAAAGTTTATAATCCTGGACATGAATATATCACATTCTGAGAAGAAGAATCCATACAGTTTTTTAAGCCTCTTATGAGGCTAGAATACATCCAATACCCACATGAGGCTTACCAGACCAAATAACCTTTAAATTTTCCCACCCTAAAATTTTAGAAAATTATGACTATAACAAAAATATTCAGAAAAAGGGGATATTTGGATGACTTCATGAAGCAGAGTTACTCTCATACATTTCAAAGCTTCTATTATATTTGATTTTAGGCTATGTGCTAATTACTACAAAACAGCAACTTAATAGTGGTTTAGAAATGAAAAAATTATATAAGTTAATATCTACATCACTGAAAGATACTTTTCTGTACAATTGAAATATTTCTTTCAAAATAGTATGAATATTAGAAACAGAATATGCCATTAGAAACAGAATATGCCAGAAGTCACAATTTGCCTAACAGCACACTTTGGCCAAGGAAGTAGTATGACAATAAGTAAGCACATTCTGACACCTGGTGGTGACTTGAAACTCTACACTGCGGGTTAAAACGG
This sequence comes from Rhinopithecus bieti, assembly GCF_001698545.2. NCBI lineage: Eukaryota > Metazoa > Chordata > Mammalia > Primates > Cercopithecidae > Rhinopithecus > Rhinopithecus bieti. Next base: position 74,206 of record NW_016827416.1, read on the forward strand.
CATAACCTATAGTATCTTCATGCTAAACTAAGAGAAAGAAGCTGTTAACATTGTCAGTGAGAAAAAGAGTTTAAAGACTATATGTTTTATAAGTTATAATGTATATATTTTTAAATGAAACTATCCAAAATCTGCTTAAAGGGCTTGACATAGGTCTTTCTGTCTTAAAATTCCATTACAATAACAGTTTACTCTCATGCCAATTGTTAAACTGTCTGCATTTACGTGAAACAATAATAGAGCATAACCAAAATACCAACCTATGATTGAATTATATGACCGGTCATGTGACCCCTATAGTCCCATTCCCATGCCTGACACAGTGCTTACTGTATATCACAGGTGTACAGTAAATATTTGTTGACCTGAAAAAAACTGCAAAGTAATTAAATAAAACAAATTGAAGTATTATGCCCTCAAACTTTATACTACCCTTCAAACTTACACAGTTTCTTTGGTTTATTAACATGATAGTTTCAAATACAAGAAGGAGCTTATGTTTGTCTACATAGTAATTAACTACATAGCCTTTCAAAATACAGGTGCTAGGCCTACCGGAGTTTGCCCAGTCAAGATTCTGATTCAGTAGATATGAGGTGTGGGCAATGCATGTGTATTATGAAAGATTCCACTAGTGATTCTATTTCACATCCCTCATTAAGAATGACTGATTTAACTTAATAAAATGTTTAGTTTGCATTACCCAAATACACCCTGTTAAAGTATAACTAACAGTATGCTAAGGAGGGGCAGAAGAAAATCAATCCCTAATTTAAATTTTGCCAAAAGTTTTATATGTTGATGGTGTGAGTATAAACTGTTTCAACTCTGATAGAGTTCATTACAGATGCACATATCCTCTGACCACCCAGGAGTCCACTTCCAGGAAGGCAGTCTATGCACACACTCACATGTGCTTGAAATGCCATATGTTACAGGTTAACCATGGAATCATTGTTCGTAAACAATAGAAGACTGGAAACAATCCATGTGCCCATCAGCATGAGACTGCTTAAAGACATGATATATACATATGGTAAAACAGTAGGCAGAGGAAAATAAAATAATTAAAAATGAGTAAAGCTCTTTATGCAATATGGAACAATCTCCAAAATACATTGATATTTAAAAGATTCAGAACAGTATGCAATATTTGTGATAAAAGGGAAAAAAGAACACACAGACATATACTTATATATATACGAAACATCTTAAGAAGATACCAGAAACAGGTAGAGTAATACTGTTTTAGAGAGAGAAAACAAAGGTCAGGAGACAGTTTGCAGGGAGAGACTTTTCACTATATACCTTCCTATATTTTGAACCACATAACTTTATTAACTATTCAAAAAACACTAAAATTTTTAAAAATTAAAATGTAAAATATTTTTACACAATAAAAGTATGCTCAAGAGACTATTACCAATTAATGTTGACAGAAAGAACACTGATTATGCCAAAACCAAAATATTACTTCAGGTACCCATAGTTGGACATCTAAATGAATATACATCCCTACTTAACAGATTAAATGAATGATCTAGAAATCCATTTGTATCTAACTCAGTGGGATACACAGTCTTACTCAAAACCAAGTATGTAAATAAATCCTATTAAAGCTGGTTGTAACTCCCGGCTTCAAGATTTTGTAGGCCAAACTTCCATCTTCCTGTCATGCTATGTGTAACACTGTTTCTGTTTAACTGTTTGAAGTATTTGAATAAATCCAGAGCTGTTTTCTAAGAATCTGGCCTTTTTGCAATTTATCTTCCTTTAATAAGGAGAAAAACTCTACAGAGTAAGAACAGAAACCTGGCTCTTAAGTTTTCAGGAAAAAAAAAATTTTTTGTCATAAAATTTTGCCTGAAAGTGGGTAATTTATAAAAGAAAGACAGTTCAGCATGGTGGGGAGGCCTCAGGAAACTTACGAGGCAGAAGGCAAAGGGGAAGCGAGGCACCTTCACAAGGCGGCAGGAAGGAGAAGAAGTGCTGAGCGAAGGGGGAAGAGCCCCTTATGAAAACATCAGATCTCTTGAGAACTCACTATCAGAGAACAGCCTGGGGAAACCACCCCCATGATTCAATTACCTCCACCTGATCTCTCCCTTGACATGTGGGGACTAGGGGATTATGATTCAAGATAAGATTTGGGTGAGAACACAAAGCCTAACCATATCAGTCATCTACATGCCTAGTAACCACAGCAGATAGATGTTTTTTTCAATTAACATCTAACCATCAGCAGAATGAATAATCTGCCATAGAGTCCCTGTCAGAAGTTGATACATATTCCTATAGAGGAACATGTGATGAGCGCTTCTCACTCCTTTCCAATAAATGATTCTTATCAGAAAGGGAGAAGAGACTTGTAATCCTGGAAAGACATGGCCTGAAACAAATTATTCAAAATACAGTAGACACATCTTACCCAAAGGGGATATGTTCCAAGACTGCCAATAGATGCCTAAAACCTTGGATAGTACCAAACCCTACATATACTGGGTTTTTTTCCCCATACATACATATCTATGATAAAGTTTAATTTAAAAAGTAGGCATAGTAAGAGATTAACAATAACAATAAAAAAACAGAATAGAGCCAGTTGCAATGGCTCACATCTATAATCCAAGCTACTTAAGAGGCTGAGGTGGAAGGATTGTTTGAGGCCAGGAGTTCAAATCAGCCTGGGCAACATGGCGAGACTTGCCTCTAAAAACATTTTTTTTAATTAGCAGGTTACAGTGGCACATGCCTGTACAATAGCTATTCAGGAGGCTGTGGTGGGAAGATTATTTGAACCGTGGAATATGAGGCTGCAGTGAGTTATGATCACACCAAGGCATTCCAGCCTGGGCAACAGAGCAAGACCCTGTCCCTTTAAAAAAAAAAAAAAAAAAGCAATACAACAGAATAATTGGGAGAGATTTGTTCTTACCATAGATCTTAGCAACCTCAGCATACATTTTTTTTTCTCCCTTTATTAAGTTGAGAACGCACCTTTTCAATTAAAAGCCACTTCATGGCTTCTCTTCGGCGTTATTGAATTTCCAGCATTATTATTCTTGCACTTTGGGGCCATTATTAAGTAAAATAAGAGCCACCTGAACACAAGCACTGTGATACCACAATGATCAATCTGCAAACTGAGGCCACTACTAAGTGACTAACAGGCAGGTGGCATACACACATGGATACACTGGACAAGCGGACGATTAAGGTCCCAAGCGGCAGGATGGCTAGAGATCTCATCACGCTACTCAGAAGGCTATACCATTTAAAACTGATGAATTGTTGGCCGGGTGCAGTGGCTCATGCCTGGAATCCCAGCACTTTGGGAGGCCGAGGCAGGCAGATTACCTGAGGTCAGGAGTTCAAGACCAGCCTGGCCAACATGGTGAAATCCCATCTCTACTAATAATACAAAAAAAAAAAAATAGCTGGGTGTGCATCTTTAATCCCAGCTACTCAGGAGGATGAGGCAGGAGAATTGCTTGAACCCGGGAGGCAAAGGTTGCAGTGAGCCGAGATCATGCCATTGCACTTCAGCCTGGGCTACAAAAGCGAACCTCCATCACAAAAACAAAAAACAAACATCAAAAAAACCCAAAAAACTGATGAATTGTTTATTTCTGGAATTTTCCAGTTAGCAACTTTGGACTATGATTGGTCACAGGTAAGAGTGAAACCCTGGAAAACCAAACCATGCGTAACATGGGAGACTACTGTACAGAGTATGTTTGAAGCCTCAAGTTCTACATTTAAAAATCCCTACATGGCTGAGTGTGGTGGTTCATGCCTATAATCCCAACACTTTGGGAAGCTGAGGTGGGAGAATCATTTGAGTCCAGCAGTTCAGAACCAGCTGGGGCAACATTGGGAAAACCTGTCTCTACAAAAAATAAAAATAAAAATAAATCAGCCAGGTGTGGTGGAATACACCTGTAGTCCCAGCTACAGAAGAGGCTAAGAAAGGAAGATCACTGGAGCCCTAAAGTATGAGATTACAGTGAGCTATGATCACATCACTGCATTCTGGCCTGGGTAACAGAGCAAGAACCTCTCTCTTAAAAAAAAAAAAAAAAAAAAAGATGCAGGGAATATGGAAACATTCTCTCAAATGATCCAGGCTTATGATTTATTTTAAACAAAATCATCAAAAAGCTGTGGGCTACACAGCTCTCAGTAACTAAGATATAATTTATCTTTTTATTGTATAATGTACTATATTATTCTCCAAATGTTTTACATGCTTAATTTTATCTCTATAAAGATAAGAGAAACCACCCCCCTGCCACCCTGCATAATCAGTTTTACATCATAGTTTTTTGGTATCTCTTCTAAGTGCATGAGGATAGTCTAGGCATTGAATAAGTAAGTTCATGATTGACCTCAGGTGAAAGAGATACCCAAAAACATGTTTGGTTACATTAAAAATTATTGACTATCAGTTGGAATTTAATTAATCTAGAAAACTGACTATTAATATTACAACAGAGTATTTTAGCATTTAAAACTAGGAAACATTCCAAACTAGAAATCTCTATAATTAAAGTGATTGCTCTATGGTTAATCAAATTAGTACTGTCAAGATAATGTTAAGCAGTAATGCCCTTTTAGTAATGCCCTTTTTTAAATAAAAAGTATATTACACAGTAATTTAATATTCTAATGAAGGTGCTTTAGAGGATAGTCTAATCATACATTATGAAATAATTCACACAAATAATTTGTTTATGCAAGGGACTGTGAAAATGAAAAGACTAAAGCATGACTTAACTCACCATGCTGCGTCAAGTATTCCACTATATTCCACACTATTGCTGGAATGCCATTCTTGGTGAGCCCCTGCCGTTGAAGTTCTTGGAGACTGACTCCAAATAACTTCTGATAGGTAAAATCCTTCTGTTCATTTAATGGCACCGCCACTATCTTTTTCATGTCTTCTTTCAGCCGAACCGCTGCTTTACTTTGCTTAAAAGAACGTAAGAAAAAAGAGCAGTCAGTCACATTGACCACAGGAGGTTGCATGGTTACAACAGAAACACGTGAATTAAAATGTGTTTGAAGAAGAATAGTTGTGGTCTTATTTTTACTTCAACTCAAACCAAAATCTCTAACATCTCTCACATGTTGCTCAGATATAATGGCTAAAAGGAATGAAAAGTAATGAGAAACCTAAAGCCACAACTGAAGTGTGTAGCTAAGAGAGGGAGCAATACACTGCTGTATCTAAGATATATTACTACAGTAACCAAGGGGTGTGACTCAGAAGTACCTGGTTAACAGGAAAATAAAACATTTATAAGAACAGTGAAACACCAGGCAGATCCTGAGATGTTTCTAAAGACAAAAATTTGTCTCGGTGTCATTTTAAGGTAGCTTTAATTTAAAGTGTCAGAAGAAAAAATTACAACGACCATTCTACATGTACAATGATCATTATAGTTCTCTGATTTGATTACATCTGTAAATATCTCAGTAATCTTTAGGAACATAATATCAACTCAGTTCTTACTGAGGTTCAAAATGCCCTCAAATCTTTGAAACAACAACATTTAGGTAGTCGCAATTTTAAATTCTTCAACAAGATTGTATTATATATATTGTAAATAAAAATGCAACTAAGATTCAATTACCTCAAATTAATAACACAATGAAAAATTCATAAGAGTTTGTTTCTTCCTTGTAATAAAAATCTGCGTCCAAATAAAGAGGAATTTTTTAAGCATGTGTCTTATATAAATTTTATTATATATGTTAATAAATCCAAATACTGAAAAGAGAGATGGAAAAATGCAAACAGTCTTATCTGAGGGACAGAGGCAGTAAAATTGGAGGAAACTTCCACTTTTTGAGAATGAATGTAGCAGCTAACCAATGTGGAAATACTATTAAATGACTTAAATCACCATCATTTAGTCACTAAAAAATCCTAAGAGTAGAAACATTACGTTCAATCTAGAGTTGAGGAAACAAAAACCAGAGTTAAGTAATTTGGTAAAAGTCAGAGAACTAGTAAGAGACAGTTTTGTCTTGCTCTAGGTCCATGTTCCTCTCCTTAACTTATAATAGGTTTATTTAATGTTATAGTGCAGTTTATGTACAATTATAGTAACAAGCTTATAAATGCTATATGTGGCATAAGACAATTACAAGTTAATTCTACAGTCTTTGAGTAGGATACTTGCAATCTCAATTTGATTTTAAATTGTATAATCTACAGAATGAGGTAAGCTTTTACTAGCATATCTGCATCTTTTATAGGTCATATTTGAAAGCCATATTTCTCTAGTGAAAATTCAGCCAATGTAAAGATACAACACAGATTTAGTATCTATTAACATTATAAATAAGTCATGGGATAGCCACTATGGAGTAGTAGTAGTATGGACGAAACCCATGATCTCTGTTACCAAGGAAATTATGATTTTGTTAATTAAGTCCAACTTGTAACAGTTAATAATTTCTTTTTCTTATAGGTTTATAAATGTATCAATCTCCTTCAACTGAATCCATGGGAAATTTCAACCAGGTATATCTGGTGAGCAAGCAGCTAAAAAATAACCACTAATAACAAAACTTAAAAAAAAAACTCGTGTAGCATTAAAAACAGCTGACAGTGAAGTTAAATTATATAAATTTTATCTTATTTTATCTGCTTATACAGAGAATACAGCATAGTGGTTTAGAGCATAGACTATGGAACAAGACTGGATCAAATCCCATTCTGACTCTTATTAGCTATAACCTTGCACAAGTCATATAACCTCTGTGTGCCTCAGTTTCCTCATCTATAAAATGGGAATACCAAGAGTTTGCATGTCATAGAAATGTACAAGGTAGAAATGAGTTCATTTACGTAAAGGAGTAAGAACAGTGCCTGGCACACTCACTGAGTACTGATTGTCATAATCCTTTTCCTCCTTCTCTTTCTTCTAGGAATTATTATTCTGATTTCTTCTTAAAGTAATGGAAAGCTAATTAATCATTTCTGTAGTAAATATTTCTATAAAGGTTACTTTTTTAAAAGGGAAACATAGTTGAGACACGTTTGATTGCTGAATTCTGATAACCTAATTACTGTTCTCCATACATCTCTAATTTTCTAAAATCTCTAAGTATGACCTTTGAACAATGAGGAAAAAATAACTTAATATGTACTTATCACAATTCCTTGATTTGTTCCTAGAAATTCACAAGGTTTCCTTAGAAATTCTGTCTATATGAGTTTAAAACCTTGAATTAGGGCTGGGTGCGGTGGCTGACGGCTATAATCCCAGCACTTTGGGAGGCTGAGGTGGGCAGATCATGAGGTTAGGAGATTGAGACCATCCTGGCCAACACGGCGAAACCCCGTCTCTACTAAAAATAAAAATAAAATTAAATTTAAAAAAAGTTAGCTGGGCATGGTGGCAGGCGCCTGTAGTCCCAGCTACTCAGGAGGCTGTGGCAGGAGAATGGCATGAAGCCAGGAGGCGGAGCTTGCAGTGAACCGAGATTGCAACACTGCACTCCAGCCTGGGCGACAGAGCAAGACTCCATCTAAAAAAAAAAAAAAGTTACTAATTAAGGTATTGAGTCTACCTTAACTGTTTAAACTTTTGTTTACATATAAATTCCCATGCATCACTTGAGTGTGAAGACTGGACTATCTGGAGCATATTCATGGGTGTGTGTGTGTGTGTGTGCATGTGTGTATATAAAAACAATATAGGTTTCCACATAACAAAGACAACCAAAGAACCTTAAAGTTTTACTGTTAGATCAATCCTTACGGGCCTTCTAATTCTTATACTATCGCCTTAGTAATAAGAAAATCAGGACCTAAGAGGTTGTGATGTTAGTCAAAAAGGGCTGTGCCTAGAGCCCAGATCTCCTGAGTTTTATACCAGTATACTTTTTATAATTAAGTATTGGTGACCTTGTTGATGGCTTTATTTTTGTTGGAAAATAGTTAGGATAGTTAACAAAATACACTGATTGTAGTAAATATTTATTGGTTTGGGGCACTTAAGTTTCCACTTGTCCTTTTTCCAAATAACAAATCCAGAGTGTGTTTTGGGGAATGACTGCAAGTTCACTGTGAACAGCTTTGATAACAATACTACTCAAAATGATTGCCTTGCCTCTAGGAAAGACGGGGCTCAGTCTCTCCACCAGGTGAATCAGATCCCTTCTGCAAATCACTGAAGCTTGAGTGGCTTATCATAAAGACAGAAAATGGGTACTACTGCAGCGCTCTAACAAGATGGGTGATAGCATTTGCCATCTGCATCACTGCAGCTGATACGGTCCTTCATCTACTCTTTCTGACACTGGTCATTCTTCCACTGTTCATTCCATTTGGTAAGCTGCTCCAGTAACTTTCCAGTAAAGTTTCTTTATGCTGAAATTAGTCAGAACTCATTTCTGTTTTGTAACCACACACACACACAGACATTCTCTCTCTCTCTCGATCTAATTGATTAAAATACCCAGAAAAAAATAAAATAATCAGAGAAAATAGAAAATTAAAGTTTTAAAAGATAAGAAAAAATAAAAATGATAAGGACAGTGAACTTTTATGGAGTCTTTACTGTCTATGCCAGTTAGGGCTGTCAATACTTCAAATGGCTTCACTCATTAAATCCTATAAAAAAGAAACTCTAGGAAGGAAGATACTTTTGTGATTACCACTTCACAAAAGGCACAGAGAAGCCAGTAAAGTGCTCCACTTCATATAAGCAAGTGGTGCAGCCAGGAGTCACACGCAGGCAAGCAAGCTGAGTCCAGGGGCCACAGTATTAACACTGTATCCAAATAGATAGCTGTGAGAATAAAAAACACATGCTGTGAAGGTAAGTGCACTTGCTAGAAATGAGAACCAAATTCCATATTCTTGTAGCAGAGAAAAATAGTTATTTACATGTTTCATGGTCTCTTTAATACAAAGTAAGGTATGCTCAGAAGCAACATCAATAATTATGATATTAGGACCTGAATAAAGAAGGCTTTCATCAATACAGTAAACAGGACAAATTTCAGAAGCCTTGAGTTTTTATAATAGCTAACATATAGTAGGGACTGATTGTATCACAGGCACTGTTGTACATGGTTTAAAATTCATGTCTCTCAAAAATAAACAATGGGGAAAGGGCCCCCATTCAATATATGGTGCTGGGAAAACTGGCTAACCATATGCAGAATAATGAAACTGGACCCCTACCTTTCACCATATACAAAAATTAACACAAAATGAATTAAAGACTTAAGTGTAAGACTTCAAACTATAAAAATTCCGGAAGAAATCCTAGGAAATATCCTTAGAACATCAGTCTAGGCAAATAATTTATGACCCAGTCTTCAAAAGCAAATGCAACAAAACCAAAATATAACAATTGGGACCTAACTAAACAAAAGAGCTTCTGCACAGCAAAAGAAACTATCAACAGAGTAAACAGATAGCCTAGAGAATGGGAGGAAATATATGCAAACTATACATCCAAGAAAGGACTAATATCCAGAATCAATAAGGAATTTACACCAATCAACAAGAATAAAACAAATAACCCCATTAAAAATGAGCAGAGAACAAGAACAGACACTTCCTAAAAGAAGACATATAAGCAGCCAACAAACATGAAAAGATGCTCAACATCACTCATCATTAGAGAAACACAAATCAAAACCACAATGAGATCTCATCTCACACCAGTCAGAATGGCTATAATTAAAAGTCAAAAAACAACAGATGTTGTCAGGGTTGCAGAGAAAAGGGTACATTTATTCGCTGTTGGTAAGAATGTAAATTAGTTTATCCCCTGTGAAAAGTGGTTTAGAGATTTCTCAAAGAACTAAAAATAGAACTACCATTTAACCCAGCGATCCTATTACTGGGTAGTATACATCAAAGGAAAATAAATCAGCTGGGCACAGTGGCTCATGCCTGTCATCTCAACACTTTGGGAGACCAAGGCAGGTGGATCACCTGAGGTCAGGAGTTTGAGACCAGCCTGGCCAACATGGCGAAACCCCATCTCTGCTAAAAGACAAAATTAGCCAGGTGTGGGGGTGGGTGCCTGTAATCCCAGCTACTCGGGAGGCTAAGGCAGGAGAATCACTTGAACCTGGGAGGCAGAGGTTGCAGTGAGCTGAGATCGCATCACTGCACTCCAGCCTGGGTGACAGAGTGAGACTCCATCTCAAAAGAAAAAAGAAAATAAGTTATCCTAACAAAAAGATACCCGTGCTCATATGTTTTTTGCAGCACTGTTCACAATATTAAAGACATGGAATGAATTTGGGTGCCCATGACTGGTAGACTGGATAAAGAAAATGTGGTACACATAAACCATGGAATACAACACAGTCATAAAAAAGAATGAAATCATGCCTTCTGTAGCAATATGGATGCAGCTGGAGGCCAGTATCCTAAGTAAACTAATGCAGAAACAGAAAACCAAATACAGCATGTTCTCACATATAGTGGGAATGAAACATTGGGTACAGAAAAAGAGAGGGGAGAGAGAGAGGGAAAAGGGTTGAAAAAGTTCCTATTAGGTATTATGTTCACTATTTAGGTGACAGAATCAATGGAAGCCCAAACCTCAGCATCACATAATATACCCTTGTAACAGACCTGCACATGTACCTTGAATCTAAAATTTGAAAGACAAAAAATAAAAAATTAATGTGTCTAAGTCTCAAAACCACCTTATCAGTATGTACTCTTAGCTATTTCCATTGGGATAAGAAAATTAATGCACAACAAGGAAGGAAGGAAGGAAGAAGGAAGGAAGGAAGGAAGGAAGGAAGGAAGGAAGGAAGGAAGGAAGGAAGGAGAAAGAAAGAAAGAAAGAAAGAAAGAAAGAAAGAAAGAAAGAAAAGAAAGAGAAAGAAAGAAGGGAAGAAAGAGGGAGAGGAGAGGGGAGGGGAGGGGAGGAGAAAAGAAAGAAAGAAAGAAAAGAAAAGAAAAGAAAAGAAAAGAAAAGAAAAGAAAAGAAAAAGAAGAGAGGAGGGGAGGGGAGGAGGAGGAGGGGAGGAGAGGGAGGAGAGAGAGGAGAGGAGAGGAGAGGAGAGGAGAAGAGAAGAGAAAGGAAAACTGAGATGCTAAGAACAGACACTTGACTACGTTTACATGGTGATATGGTTTACATTTGTGTCTCTCCCCAAATCTCATGTGGAATTGTAATTTCCAATGTTGGAGGAAGGGCTGGGTGGGAGGTGATTGGATCATGGGGGAGGATTTCTCTCTTGCTGTTCTTGTGACAGTGAGTGAGTCCTCACAAGATCTGGTTGTTTAGAAGTATGTAGCACCTCCTCCTTTCCTCTCTTCCTCTTTCTCTGGCCATGTAAGACATGCTTGTTTTTCCTTTGCCTTCATCATAATTATAAGTTTTCTGAGGTCTCCCGAGTCTTGTATCCTGTACAGCCTGCAGAACTGTGAGCCATTTAAATGTCTTTTCTTTATAAATTATCCTGTCTCAGGTAAGGACATGAGATTTGTGAAGGGCCAGGCACACAATGATATAATTTGGATTTGAATCACAACCCATATTTACAGCAATGTGAGAACAGACTAATACAGCAAATGTGGTACCTAGGAGTGGGCATTGCTATAAAGATACCTCAAAATATGGAAGCAGCTTTGGAAATGGGTAATGGTCAGAGGTTGGAACAGTTTGGAGGGCTCAGAAGAAAGGAAGATGAAGGAAAGTTTGGAACTTCCTATAAACTTGTTGAATGGTTGTGATCAAAATGCTGATAGTGATGTGGACAATGAAGTCCAGGCTGAGGAGGTCTCAGATGGAGATGAGGAACTTATTGAGAACTGGAGTAAAGGTTACTCTTATTATGCTTTAGCAAAGGAAGTGGTAGCATTTTGCCCTTCTCTAGGGATCTGTGAAACTTTGAACTTAAGATAAATAACTTAGGGTTATCTGGAGGAAGAAATGTCAAAGCAGCAAACCACTCAAGATTTCACCTGGCTGCTTCTAACAGTGTATTGTCATATGCATGAGCAAAGAGCTTATCTGAAACTGGAACTTATATTTATTAATAAAAAGAAAACAGAGCATAAAAGTTTAGAAAATTTGCAGCCTAATCATATGGTAGAAAAGAAAATCTGATTTTCTAGGGAGGAATTCAAGTCAGTTGCAGAAATTTGCAGCTGAACATTCAGAGGAACTGAATGTTAATAGCCAAGACAAAGGGGAAAATATCTCAAAGGCATTTCAGAGACCTTCACAGCAGCCCCTCCCATCACAGGGCTGGAGGCCTAGGAGGGAAGCATGGTTTCCTGGGCTGGGCCCAGGGCCTATGTTGCTCTGCTCAACCTCAGGACACTGATCCCTGTGTCCCAATCACTCCAGCTCCAGCCATGGCTAAAAGGACCCAAAATACATCTCAGGCCACTGCTCCAGAGGGTACAGGCCATAAGCCTTGGTGGCTTCCACATGATATTAAGCCTATATGGGTACACAGAGGGCAAAAGTTGAGGCTTAGGAGCCTCCACCTAGATTTCAGAGGATGTATGGAAACTCCTGAATGTCCAGGCAGAAGTCTGCTGCAGGGGTGGAATCCTCATGGAGAACCTCTACTAGGGCAATGCAGAGGGAAAATGTGAGATTGGAGCCCCCATACAAGAGTCCCCACCAGGACATTGCCTAGTGGAACTGTGAGAAGAGGACCACCATCTTCCAGGACCCAGAATGGTAGATCCACTGACAGCTCGTGTCGTGTGTCTGGAAAAGCTGTAGGCACTCAATGCCATCGCAGGAAAGCAACCAAGGGTCTGTACCCTATAGAGCTATAGGGGCAGAGATGCCCAAGTCCTTGGGAGCCCACACGTTGCATCAGTGTGGCCTGGATGTGAGACATGGAGTGAAAGAAGATTATTTTTGAGCTTTAAGATTTTGGCCGGGCGCAGTGGCTCAAGCCTGTAATCCCAGTACTTTGGGAGGCCGAGACGGGTGGATCATGAGGTCAGGAGATCGAGACCATCCTGGCTAACACGGTGAAACCCCGTCTCTACTAAAAAATACAAAAAACTAGCCAGGCGTGGTGGCGGGTGCCTGTAGTCCCAGCTACTTGGGAGGCTGAGGCAGGAGAATGGCGTGAACCCGGAAGGCGGAGCTTGCAGTGAGCTGAGATCCGTCCACTGCACTCCAGCCTGGGCGACAGAGCAAGACTCCGTCTCAAAAAAAAAAAAAAAAAAAAAGAGATTTAATGACTGCCCTGCTGGGTTTCAAACTTGCACAGGGCTTGTAGCCCTTTTGTTTTGGGTGATTTCTCCCTTTTTGAACAGATGTATTTACCTAACACCTCTACCCCATTTTATCTTGGAAGAAACTAACTTGGTTAAAAAAAAAAACAACTTGGTTTTGATTTTACAGGCTCATAGGCAGAAGGGACTTGCCTTGTCTCAGATGAGACTGTGGACTGGACTTCTGAGTTAATGCTGAAATGAGTTAAGACTTGGGGGACTGCTGAGAAGGAATGATTGTATTTTGTAATGTTAGAAGGACATGAGATTTAAGAAGGGCCAGGGACAGAATGATACAATTTGGATTTGAGTCACCACCCATATCTCATCTCAAATTGTAATCCCCAGTGTTGGAGAAGGTGCCTGGTGAGGGGTAATCAGACCAGGGGGGTGGATGGTTATAGTGAGTCAGTTCTCACAAGATCTGGTTGTTTAAAAGTATGTAGCACCTCTCTCTTTCCTCTCTTCCTCCTCTTCTGGCCCTTCCAGAAGTATAAGATGAGCCTGCTTCCCCTTTGCCTACCCCTGTGATTGTAAGTTTCTTGAGGGCTCACCAGCCATGCTTCCTTACAGCCTGTGGAACCAGGAGACAATTAAATCTCTTTTCTTTATAAAGTACCCAGTCTCAGGTAGTTCTTTACAGCAATGCGAGAACAGACTAATACATATGGCTGGTAAAGTTTAGAGCCAGAACATAACCTCAGATCCTTAAGGCTCCAGTGCTTGAGCTTTTAATGATGACACACTATGGCATCACCAGAACCTTTAATACTGGCAGCTCTGTGAGAGCCCAAGGGGGCCAACATTACCTGTATGCAGCTCTGTTTAACTTAATACAAAATCCAATTTTAGACTACTGAAATCAATGGCCTGTATTTCCTTACAGCAATCCTTCACAAACTTAAAGCCCATATATTTAAAGTACTTTGAAGGATAATCAAGTTACACTGCTGGCTAAATTCAGAATCATGTGCTCTAAGACTCTTTGGAACTGGAGCTAGGGTTAATAAATCTAACAAGGAATGTATAAGATAGAAAGACACCCCATCACCAAATAAAAGTAGCGCAAGGAAAGTACAAGGTGATGCTGAGATATCTTGCTCCAGAAAGCAATAAAAAAAAAATGCTCAAGGCCTAAAGGGGCACATCCACAAGACCTATGGGCCAGTGTAATGGAATCCCACTGGGCAAATTTAGGGCAGTTAAAGCACCAAGAGTAAGCACTGTAAATAATGACATATTTAGTTAAGCTAAATTTGTTATTAATACATATAACCTACGTATTAACATATTTAATACACTAATAACATAGTCCATTAAAAATTCCTGAATTCATAATAAGTGAGAGAAAGCGGTAAAAAAGTTAAGGCCTTCTTTACAGAAGAATGCTGCAGTTAAATGTAGAAGGAATGACAATTAGAAAACCACCGTTTTTCTCACAAATCACTTAATAAATAATGTAAGCAAGGATAATCAGCAGCTGCCGAAACATCAACTGAAAGGTTGTTGGAGAATAAGACTTTCACAGTGTCAAAAAGATTACCTCACAGATTGTATACTCATTGCAAAGAAAAAATTCACTATTACAATTATATCTGGCTATAATCACCTTAAATCTTTACCCAAAGATCCAATTTATCACTACTAATCATGAGAGGACTTGTCATCATGTGTTCCTGATGTGATGCATTATAAAGAACACACAATTTATCAAGTATTCTTGCTAAAAACCTTTAAGGTGATGCTCACTAGCTTGTAAACCTAACTTCTAGTTTACAGTAAACACAGGAGCTACAAGAACAAGTTAAAAGAGACTGTGAAAAAAGAAACAAATCCAGAAGGAGGGACATTCTAACATTGTATCAGCCTGGACTTTTCAAAACATCAATGCCATGAGGGAAAGACTGGTTCTAGATTTAAAATAAGTTAAAATATACAACCTTCAAATGTAATATATGAATCTTATTTCCCCATTTATTAAAGAAAAACATGGACACATGTCATTATGCATTTTACCAAATTCACAGAATGCATAACACAAACAGGGAAACCTAATGTAAACTATGAGATCTACTTAATAATAATATATCAATATTGGCTCATCAATTATAACAAATGTGCCACACCAATGCAAGATGACAGTAATAGAAGAAACTGGGAAGTAAGGACAAAGAATTATGTGGGAATGCTGTACTTCCCAGTCATTTTCTGTAAATGTAAAACTGCTAAAAAAAAAAAAATGTCTACTCATTTTTAAAAGCAAAATTAGGCCAGGTGTGGTGGCTCATGCCTGTAATAGCAGCACTGTGGGAGGCCGAGGCAGAAGGATCACTTGAGGCAAGGAGTTTGAGATATATAAGCATAACTGACATCAAAAAAGGGGTGAGAGTTGTTCAAGACCAGCCTGGGCAACAAACTGAGACCCCATCTCCACAAAAAAAAATTTTTTTTAATTATCTGGGTATGATGGCTAATCCTCCCACCACAGCTTCTCAGGAGGCTGTGGCAAAAGATCACTTGAGCCCAGGAATTTGAAGCTGCAGTGAGCTATGATCACATCACTGAACTCCAGCTTGGGTGACAGAGCAAGATACTGTCTCTTTAAAAAAAAAAAAAAAAAAAAAGGAGAAATAAAAACAGTCAATTGTCTCATCAGGACAACTGGGAAAATGTAAAAATGTATTGGATATTAGATGGTGTAACTTTAAATATTTTAAGTATAATAGCATATAATAACATCATGTAAGAACTAATTTATTCCAGCTATAGTATTCCTTATTCTTATGAGGTGCATGCTGAAACAGGGATGCAGTGTAACGATGTCTTCAAATACTAAAATATTTCAAACACAAAGTGTCTATGCCTGTATATATATTGTATATATGCATATGTATACAAACATACAAAGAGACAGAGGGAATGCGTACAAATATCACAGAATGCTGATTTTTAAATCTAAGTGGGCAGTATACAGAATGCCCATTATACTAGTCTTTCAACTTTTATGAATGCTTGCTATTTTCATTAATAAAAGTTTGGAAAAAATAGGAATTCCTCAGAGACTACCAGCTAACAAAGAATTATACCTTATACCAATTTTTTTGACAGCATAAGAGAAAAAGGAACATGTTCTTTCCAAATTGCAATTTAAAAATTAACAATAACAATTGTAGGATTACTCTTTTATAGAGACATAGACAATCGTATTAGCTTGGATAAGGTTGGCATCATTGGAAAAGGAATAGATCTGAAATTAGAGCACTTGAGTTTGAATCCTGGTTTTGCCATTGACTGGTATAGTCTCACTGGGAATGTCAGCCTCTTTGGTGAATGTGCAGCTTTGGAGAAGAGCAAACCCAACAATAAAGAAGGATGACCCATGCTGTCTGTGATGGTTAATACTGAGTGTCAACTTGACTGGATTGAAGGATGCAAAGTATTGTTCCTGAGTGTGTCTGTGAGGGTGTTACCAAAGGAGATGAACATTTGAGTCAGTGGACTGGGAGGGGCAGACCCACACTCAATCTGGGTGGGCACCATCTAACAGCTGCCAGTGTGGCTAGGACAAAAGCAGGCAGAGGAACGTGGAAGGACTAGACTTGCTAGGTCTTCCATTTTCATCTTTCTCCCATGCTGGATGCTGTCTGCCCTCAAACATTGGACTCCAAGCTCTTCAGCTTTTCGACTCTTGGACTTACACCAGTGGTTTGCCAGGGGCTTTCAGACCTTCAGCCACAGATTGAAGGCTGCACTATCGGCTTCCCTACTTTTGAGGTTTTGGGACTCGGTGGGAATTTACCTTGTGATTGTTTGAGTCAATACTCCTAATAAATCCCCTTTCATATATATACCTATCCTATTAGTTATGTCCCTCTAAGAGAACCCTGACTAATACACTCTCCAGTCACCAACTGAGTCAATCTTAGGGAACACTGGAGAGACACCGCAGCCAGATCACCCTCACATTCAGCCTTTTGAACTTATAAAAATTTTTATCTATCCCAAGACTGCCTCCTCATCTATTAAACTGCAGTAATAACACCTAGTTTAAAGTGTTAAGAATGTGAGTATAAGGGAGATAAAGAGAGGTGCTAATGAGTACAAACACACAGTTAGAAAGAAGGAATACATTCTAAGATTGATAGCAGAATAGGATGACTATAGTTAACAAGTACTGCGTATTTCAAAACAGCTAGAAGAATGGACTTGAAATGTTCCCAACACATAGAAATGATAAATACTTGAGATGATCAAGTCAAATACCTTGACTTGATCATTACACAGCCTATGCATTTAATAAAATATCACATGTACCTCATAAATATGTACAAACATTATCAACAAAAATTGTTATGAGAGTTTAACCCAATTATGCCAAAGGTTGCAAATTTTTCTTGCTAAAAATCAGACCTGGATGATGACCTTGAGCAGTAGGATATAAATAACTCCCACAAGCTTAGCGTTCCAATAATGGAACACTAGGCATAAATGGGTTAAATAATGTATGTAAAAGCATTTCTCACACAGTTAGAAGAGAGTTAATGCTGAAAATGTTGATTAAAAATTTCTTTGTGGTGACCAATTCTTTAAAAGGATAGCGTGGCAAGCCAGGCACGGTGGCTCATGCCTGTAATCCTAGCACTTTGGGAAGTTGAGGTGGGTGGATCACTCGAGCCCAGGAGTTCAAGACCAGCCTGGCCAACATGGTAAAACTCCATCTGTACTAAAAATACAAAAATTAGCCAGGTGTGGTGGTGGCTGCCTGCAATCCCAGCTACTCCAGAGGCTGAGGCACAAGAATTGCTTGGACCTGAGCGGTAGAGGTTGCAGTGAGCTGAGATCATGCCACTGCACTCCAGCCTGGGTGACAGAGCAAAACTCTGTCTCAAAATAAAATAGAATACTGTGGTAGAGTTTGCAGTTGCCTATTGATGGGTGTTTCTCTTCCTTAGTAAGAGAACTCTGATTTTGTTTGCAATGGTAGGGAATAAAGTGCTCAGTTAAAACGTACCCACCCTTCATTGCAGCACATCTTTGACAGACATATGTATATGTTTGATGAACAAGATATAAATAGATGTTGCTGGGACCACCAGAAAAACTCCTTAAAAGGGGAGCAATACAGTCTTTTCCCCATGTCCCTGTTTTCTGCCTAGATCATAGATACAATGCCCAATAGCCATGCTGTAATTAAGTAGCAACCCAGAAGCTAAGCTCTAAGTACAGTAAAATAGAAAAAAGGGACTTGTAGCCTGATGACATAACAGAGGCACATGTCCACCTTGGAATAGCTAGCTATGGACTTATTTTATGTGAGAATCCCCAAACAGTGCTCTGTCAGAAAGTCAATTATTTACTGAATGCGTTGTTAAATCAAGAAAATCTGAAGCCGTCTAAAAATCAGTTTTCTAAATCTAGTACATTAATTTGAAAAACTCAAAGCAGTTCTTAGATACCTTATTCGTTACCCTTACAGAAACATTTCATACCATAAAGAGTTATTTATGTGCATTGTAGATCCAAGACAACAGCTCTTAACCTAGAATCCATGAATCATGAGACCCTAAAGGTACATAAAATATAATTTTTTTAGAAATCATATTCTCAAAGAGGTCTATGATCTGAAAAATAAGAATCCAACAATCTTTAAACATTCACAGAAAAGTAAAGTTTAAGAAAAGATTTTAACAGATAATCCATTTAAATTTCTCTTTATGTTTTTTTCCTATTTAGCCCATTGATTTCGTCATCCAAAATTATTTAAAATAACTTAAATCACCTTATAGGTCACAAATTAAGTTCAACTAATTTTTTCAAATTAGACTAAAAACTTTCTACTAAAAAAGACTCTATGTACTTGGTACTGTTGAAATGTTCAAGAATCTATTAAAGACAAATCCAATAAAAATCTTGTGGTATCACTTCTTCTGAAACCACACAGATGAAGACAATGAAGAAAAGTAACAGAAAAGCTATAAACTCTGATTTGTATATGTGATGCCAAAGGTGAGGATGGTGCGGAAAGCTTATGGCAGACCTCACACCAGCACTGGGGCAGGAGTCTAGAAAGGACCAGCAGTGGAAAGCGTTCAAACTCTCCTACAAATATTTACCACCTGAAAGAGAGAGCACACTGTCAAAAGGAGCTGACAAGACTCAGCTGATTAGAGAAGAGGAGGGAGAAGGTACAGAGGACACCTACAGGCACACCAAGGTGGCAGATACCAGGAAGCATTAGAAAAATACACTACCTAAGAGTGAGTGCATCACCTTGGAAGGCAAGTTTACAAAGAGAAGGCAACAGAGGTCTCTTGACCCAGGCCAGCTTCTGGGAGACAAAGGAGAGATGGGCAAACAGAGGGGCTGTATTAAGAAAACAGTCATTTTTGTAGTAATAGCGGGGGGAACCTCCTGAGCTGTGAAACCTGAAAGGTTACTTTGGCCTGTTATCACTATACCCCACAGGAAACTCTTGCTACTAACTCGCAAAACTTCATCTCACTCAAATATGAGTCAGAAAAAAGGATCATGGCCAGCATTTACATAGAAACAGTATTTTTTAAGTATAAAAAAGCATCACTATCTTCCTGCAAGAACCAATCAGAAAAATGCTGCCAAGAAGCAGACGGAAACTATAACCTAACAAAAAGAACTAACAAAATTTTATTAAGGATGTGACAACAGAAGCACAGACAACAACAACAAAAAGATAAATAGAACTTCAAAACTAAAAATGTTTGTGCATCAAGAGACACCATGGCCAGGAGCAGTGGCTTATGCCTGTAATCCCAACACTTTGAGAGACTGAGGCAGGAGGATTGCTTGAGTCCAGAAGTTCAAGACATCTGGGCAACATAGCAAGACCCTGTCTCTACAAAATACAATAAATAAATAAATAACCAAGCAAGCAAGCAAGCTGGGCATGGTGACACACACCTGTAGTCCCAGCTACTCAGGAGGCCGAGGTGGGTGGACTGCTTGAGCCCAGGAGGTTGAGGCTACAGTGAGCCGTGATCTCACCACTGTACTCCAGCCTGAGCAACAAAATGAGACCCTATCTAAAAAAAAAAAAGACACTTATCATAGAGTGAAAAGACACAACACATAGAATAGAATCCTATAGAATAGGGGGAAATATTTGCAATTCATATATCTGAATACATATTCAAAATATGGAAAGAATTCCAACAATTCAACAACAAAAAATAGCCCAGTTCGAAAATGAACAAAGGACTTGGATAATCATTTTTCCAAATAAGACATAATGTGGCTAATAAGCACATTAAAAGATGCTCAACATCACTAGCCTTTAGGGAAATGCAAATCAAAACTACAATGAGATATCACTTCACACCAATTAGGATGGCTATTATAAAAAAGAAAGAAAGAAAATAACAAGTATTGGTTAAGAGGTGGAAAAGTTGTAACCCCTGTGCATCATCAGTGAAATACAAAGTAGAATAGCCAAAGTGGGAAACAGCTAAATGGTTCCTCAAGAAGTTAAACATAGATTTACTACATTACCTAATGATTCCCCTTCTGGGTATATACTCTGAGAGCAGGGACTCAAACAGACATTTGTTCAACAATGTTCGCAGCAGCATTATTCACAACAGCCAAAAAGCAGAAACAATCTAAATTGTTTCACAACAGATGAATGGATAAATATAAGGTAGAATATACATAAAATGGAGTATTATTCAGGCTTGAAAAGGAATGAACTTCTGACACATGCTACAAGATGGATGAACCTTGAAACCATTATGCAAAGTGAATAAACCAGACACAAAAGGACAAAAATTGTCTAGTTACACTAATATGAGATACCTAGGCTAGGCAAACATACAGAGACAGAGGGAAGAACAATGGCTACCAGGGGCTGGGAGGTAGGAGGATTGGAAGTTATTGTTTTATGGGTATAAAGTCTGTTTTGGAGGTGATAAAAAGTTCTTGAAATGGATAGTGGTAGTGATGCATAACACTGTGAATATGCTTAATCCTACAGAATTATACACCTAAAATAGTTAAAACAGTAAATTTTATGTTATATATATTTTATCACAATAAAAAAAAGTTAAAGAATTGATCACAATGATGAAAGAACACAAATCAGAAATAAAAAATTCAGGGAAGAATTTGAGCCACTTTAGATCCCACCTATTCTTCTTTCCAACATGCGTTTCTCTTTTTTCTTTTTTTTACTTCAAAAGTGTTTTTGAGGTGATCAGATAATAGAAGAATGTGAAGTAGAGACCGGTGGAACTCAGGAAACGGGGAAAGGGAAAGAAAAAAACATTTCAGAAGTGAAGACTAAATTATAAGAACACAAAGAACAGAAACTGTTCACCTCAGTAAGGGGCAGAGAGGAAATGAGGAAAGCAGATATAATGAAACATTTTTAGAAATCGGAACGATTTGAGAGTTACAGAAAGCAGCTAACTGATGCCACTTTATGCCCCATTTCCACTCTTAGAAATCCCCAATGAAGAAAATCAGACAATGGAATAGAGTATTTAAAGATATAATTCACAAAAACTTTGTTTAAATAGAAGTGCTTTGAGTTTACATATTGAAAGGCACATCACAAACCCAGAACAGTCTGTACAAAGATATATTATAAGGAAATTATTAGACTAACAATAAAGAATCTTTTGCACAGCCAAGCAAAAATCATGTCACCATGTAATAAAAGAAAAATAAGAGTAGCCTCAAATTTATAGATTGCAGTATTTGACCTTGGCAGAGCATGAAAGGCTTACAAAATATTTATGGAAAGAAAGTATGAGCCAAGGCCGGGCACGGTGGCTCACGCCTGTAATCCCAGCACTTTGGGAGGCCAAAGCAGGTGGATCATGACCTGAGGTTGGGAGTTTGAGACCAGTCTGACCAACATGGAGAGACCCCGTCTCTATCAGTAATACAAAAATTAGCTAGGCATGGTGACACATGCTGTAATCCCAGCTACTCGGGAGGCTGAGGCATGAGAATCGCTTGAACCCACGAGGCGGAGGTTACAGTGAGCTGAGATCGCGCCATTGCACTCCAGCCTGGGCGACAAGAGTGAAACTCCATCTCAAAACAAAAAACAAAGAAAGAAAAAAAGAAAGTATGAGACAAATTTAATAATCAGCCAAGCTGTCCTTCAACTATAAAAGCTACAATTTGAACAGACAAAGGCTACAAGAATACTGTACACCTGAACCTTCCTTGTCCAAACTACCAGAGAACAAATTTTAACCAATTACTCAATGGCTGGGAAAGTCTGATGAAAAGACCAGCAAAAAAATTAAAAATAAAGTAAAAATACAACCATGTAATATGAAGAAGAAATGAAAAATCTGGAACAATTATACACAAAAGAGAAGATTGGAGGTTGGAACATATTCAGGTTTTAAAAGAGCTGCCACATGGTTCAGACTGTAGGAGAAAGTAAATGGCAGTTACACGGAGACACATTTTAAGACATATAAAGAAGAAATAAGAGTCACTTCTATTGATGAAATAGATTTTCTCAGAAGGTAGTAAAATTCCTAATAATCGAAGACGGGCAAAAATCATAATGTGATACTATTTGTTATCCATTCTACTCATGGAAATTTTTAAAAAAGAAAAGAGTGGCCAGGCACAGTAGCTCATGTCTGTGATTTGGGAGGCCAAGGCAGGCAGACTGCTTGAGCCTAGGAGTGCAAGACCAGCCTGGGCAATATAGCAAAACCTCCTTTCTGCAAAACATACAAAAATTAGCCAAGTGTAGAAGCATGCGCCTATAATCCCAAGTACTCAGGAGGCGAGGTGGGAGGATCACTTGAGCCTGGGAAGTTGAGGCTGCAGTGAGTCATGCTCACACCACTGCACTCCAGTCTGGGTGACAAAGTGAGGCCCTATCTCAAAAAGAAAAGAAAACTAACTCAAAGAGTTGAGTAAAAACCAAAGAGTAATAAAAAAAATTTTTTTTTTTAAGTAAAACAAGAAAAGAAAAAAGAGAAATGAATGTTGGAAAGAAGTATTGATGGGATCTAAAGTGGCTCGAATTTCTGGAAGGCAATTTGGCAGTGCCCAGCAAAAGTTAGAGCTTCTTCATAGGTTATTCGCTCTCCAACCAGGCCTCTGAACACAAGGGAAGGGCAAGCAACAGTGAGCAAGACTCTTATCTTATACAAAGGGTCTGCCAGATATTTGCAACATACTGTTATCGGGGGTGGAGTGAGAAGAAGGCGATAAAACTCATGTCAAGCGTAATCTGTTTTTATAAGTCTACATGATCACAGAAAAACTTTAGAAAGACATATACAAATATATTAAGTGGTTTTTCTTTCGGGGAGGTTGTCAAATCTTGAATAATTCTTATTTTCTCCTCTTAAGTTTTCTGTAGTTTCTCATTTTATACTCCAGACGTGTTACTATCACAAGAAAATTCATGGTTATTATAAAAAGTTAAATTCTCTATATAAACACAAGTCAAGACCTATTGCTGAACTCCATGATGGTAGAGTGAAGAGATCTGCAAATACTCTGTTTGGACGAACTGAGGCAAGATGGCGCAGTTCCGGGTTCTTCACCGTCAACTTTCCACTGCTGGGGAAAGACATGGGTCGACTGCGCAGGTGCAACCCGACCTCCGACGGAGAAGAACCGGAACCCGCCTAGCCACGCCTACCGCCCCACCCCCCACCCGCCTATGTCCCGCCCACTGCCCTCCCACTCCCGGGCCCAGGACATAAAAGCCGCTCGGCAGGCGCGCCGGTGCGAACTTCCTTGGCCCCTGCTCCTGTGCAGACCTAGGAACCTCGCCAGAGAACGCGGGAGCGACTTTGTCGGCCTTCACCGCCGGAGATGGGTGAACCTCGCTCCGTCCTTCACATTGGCTTGTAAATAAAGTTTTTTTGCCTTGCCTACTTGCCGTTTCTCTGGCATTTGCTCTGGGGGTCGCATTAAAGCAAATCACTCTCCTAAAAAAAATGTATAAAACGAGACCAAACAAAAAAAGTTCCAGGGCTCTAGAACTTGATCAAAGATATAAAAATTAAACTGAGAAACATTTATTCATGAATGGGAGATGAAGTGTAGTTAAGAATAGTGGGAGTTTGCAGCACTCTTGCCTAGGCCTGTTCCCAAACCCTCCATGCCCTAGGCTGGGCTGCCATAGTAGTGTTACCACAGGGGGAACCAGCAGTGAAACTAGTGACTTTAGTGATTTGGAAGAGAGGACAAAAACCCACACCCAGTGGATGATGTATCTAATAAAGGACTTGTATCCAGAACATAAAGAACTTTTATAATTCAATAAAACCAAAATGACACAACTAAGAAACAGGCAAAAGATATGAAAACACATTTAGCCAAAGAAGATATACAATGGCTAATATGTATATGAAAATATGCCCAATATCATTAGTCATAAAGAAATTGAGATAGCACTACTAACTCACTACAATGGTTATAAGAAAAAAAACTAACAATACTATATGTTGGCAAGGATATAGAGAAACTAGAACCCTCATTCATTACTGGTGAGAATATAAAATGGTACAACCACTTTGGAAAAGGTTGGCAGTTTCTTAAAATGTTAAATGCAAAATTACCACACAACCCAGTAATTCAACTCCTAGGTACCTACCAAAAAGAAATGAAAATCCATATCCACACAAAGACTTGACTTGTACATTAATGTTCCTACCAGCATTACTGATAATAATCAAAATCAGAAACAACCCAAGTATCTATCAGTGAATGAATAAAATGTGATATATTATGAATAGAATATTATTCAACAATAAAAATGATATGCTAATACATGCTACAACATGGATGAACCTCAAAAACATTATGCTAAGTGAAAAAAGCTGATCACAAGAGAACATATGAGTTCCATTTATATCAAATGTCCTGAAAAGGCAAATGTATAGTGACATAAAGCAAATTAGTGGTTGTCCTGTGGGGGTGGGGAGGGATGGTGAGAATGTTCTAGAATTGGATTTTGGTGATGCTTGCACAGTTGGTCAATTTACCAAAAGTCATTAAACTGTACAGTTTTAATGAGTATACATATGGTATGTAAATTATACCTCAAAAGAGCTGTTAATAAAATAGAAAGTCAACAAGTGCTTGGTAACTTACTGTCAAAATAAGACTACTGTCAGTAGAAATAATATATTGATATTAATTTTTTTTTATTATTATACTTTAAGTTCTAGGGTACATGTGCATAATGTGCAAGTTTGTTACATATGTATATTTGTGCCATGTTGGTGTGCTGCACCCATCAACTCGTCAGCACCCATCAATTCATCATTTATATCAAGTATAACTCGCCAATGCAATCCCTCCCCCCTCCCCCCTCCCCATGATAGGCCCCAGTGTGTGATGTTCCCCTTCCCGACTCCAAGTGATCTCATTGTTCAGTTCCCACCTATGAGTGAGAACATGCGGTGTTTGGTTTTCTCTTCTTGTGATAGTTTGCTAAGAATGATGGTTTCCAGCTGCATCCATGTCCCTACAAAGGACGCAAACTCATCCTTTTTTATGGCTGCATAGTATTCCATGGTGTATATGTGCCACATTTTCTTAATCCAGTCTGTCACAGATGGACATTTGGGTTGATTCCAAGTCTTTGCTATTGTGAATAGTGC
>NW_016827416.1:103906-125989 GCF_001698545.2 Rhinopithecus bieti
TTGGGATATATTCTCCTGGTGTGCCTGTATGCTTACAGCGCAGTATTGGGGTGGGAGTTACCCGATTTTCCAGGTGTTGTGTGTCTCAGTTCCCCTGGCTAGGAAAAGGGATTCCCTTCCCCCTTGCGCTTTCCAGGTGAGGCGATGCCTCGCCCTGCTTCAGCTCTCGCTGGTCAGGCTGCAGCAGCTGACCAGCACCGATTGTCCGGCACTCCCTAGTGAGATGACCCCAGTACCTCAGTTGAAAATGCAGAAATCACCGGTCCTCTGTGTCACTCGCGCTGGGAGTTGGAGACTGGAGCTGTTCCTATTCGGCCATCTTGCTCCGCCCCCGAATCAGGAGTGATATTAATATTTTTTGAAAGATTCCATATTCTTCAGTCTAATAACATACTATTGCTTTTCAATAATTTTAGATGAAATAGATAACTTTTGGAGTGGGTCACTTTTAAGAGATTACTACTGCTACACTAATGTACAAAAAACCTGAAACAGAGAAACATTTATACATGTAGAATCCTTTGGTTATTTGGAAAAAGGTGGAAAGCTATTAATGTCACTATTTTACATCTTTTGTTCATCATTTTTGGTGGTTTTAACAAGACAAAAGATTTAAACAGAAAAGAACCATCTTGTGGGAGGTCACTATGAAATTAAATCTGAAAAAATATTCTTGGAAAGATTATTCTTGCCATCATTTCTCAACACATTTACTGGAATGTAAAGTTAAAACAGAATAGTGTTTTGAATTTTATAAAATTACAAAGACTCAGGCTGGGTGCAGTGGCTCATGCCTGTAATTCCAGTGCTTTGGGAGGCCGAGGTGGGAGGACTGCTTGAGCCCAGTGATTTGAGGCTGTAGTGAGCTATGATCTCACTATTGCACTCCAGCCTGGGCGAAAAAGCAAGGCCCTAACTCAAAAAAAAAAAAAAAAAATTACAAAGACACATTCAGTTAATGACCTTAATGCTGTAGGAGAATTACAGCGTTACAGTGTCAAATGAAGACTCATTTGTTTATATATAGTTTCAGAAAAGTCAAATGTGCGGAAAACTAGACATACGTGATTTCTTTACAGCGTAAACCACAGGAAAAAAAAATCTATGACATCATTTCTTTACATTTTAACTAAAACTTTCTTCCTAAACATTAAAGAAATCTTTGGAATAACCACAAAAGCAAATTAAGTTCTTATTATTTGGCAACTTTATATCAAAATTCTCTTTCAACAACTGTTTCTCTGTAGCGTATCATTTTCACTGCCACTGTGTACATTTTTCATAGAATAGAACATTTGTCTGAGTTCTATTGAATCATTATTTCGTTTTGTTTTGAGACAGAGTCTTGTACTGTTGCCTAGACTGGAGTGCAGTGGCGTGATCTCGGCTCACTGCAACCTCCACCTCCCAGGTTCAAGTGATTCTCCTCACCTCAGCTTCCAAAGTAGCTGGAAATACAGGCACCTGCCACCACACCTGGATAATTTTTTTTTGTATTTTTAGTAGAAATGGGGATTCACTATTGTTGGTCAGACTGGTCTCGAACTCCTGACCTCGTGATCCTCCCACCTCAGCCTCCCAAAGTGCTGGGATTACAGGCGTGAGCCACCACCTCCAGTCTATTATATTATTTTAAGTAATGTATACATTTTTATACAGTGAAATGGAATAAAAATTTAATAATTCCATAGTAATGTTCTCTAATTATCTCATTTTAAGAGTCTCTAATATTTTCACTTTCTGATTTGCCAAAATATTAAGTTAACTTGAAAAGGAAGATACCATAAAATAAATAAGAAGTACCATGATGTTCTTTTGAAATTGGTTAAAGTACTGAATTGGTAGAAAAACTAATACAACTAGTAAGGATATATTTACCAGCTTTCTTTAGAAAGGCATTCCTCAATCCAAAATTACTTTTCTTTAATTAACATATATACTATTATTCTTATGATTTCACTTTCATATTTACATTCTCATCCATCTGTAGTTTAAATCATAAGGAAGAAAATCAACCAATTATTTTTCTCCAAGTGACTAGCCATTACAAAATTGCTTTAATTTGTTATTTTAATATCTGATAGGGTAGCCCCTCCAAGGTTAACATTCTTAAAGGGGGTAGCTGAAATAATTCAAAGTTGGAGTAAAACAAAACATGGAATTTTTTCCCATGAACCATTCATTGAATGATTTTTTTAAATCTCCAGTCTGCCTATTTACATGTTAATTATACAATTTATGTAAACTTAATTATACTATTACTCACTGTAGTATCACTATTTAAACCATTGTAAATTCATATTTGCAGATAACAGCTAAAGTATGCTTGCTTATAGTTTCCATTCCAGGAACTACTGGACAAAAGTTTCTTCCTTGTCTCTAAAATTTAATTTTCCTAATTCAGTTTTAAGATTTAGATCACATTGAGAGTATGGTTGCACCGGAAAAGAAGAGATTCTCTTCCGTCACAGGGTTCGCCATTGCCCGGGGCCCCAAGAAGCACTTGAAGCCTGTTGCAGCTCAGAAACATTTGGATGCTCGACAAACTAACAGGTGTATCTGCACCTTGTCCATTGACAGGTCCCCACAAGCTAAGGGAATGTCTTCCCCTGATTGTCTTCCTCAGTAATAGACTCAAGTACACATTGACTGGAGATGAGATATGTATGCAACGCTTCATTAAAATTGATGGTAGGGTTCGAGCGGATAGCACATACCCTGCTGGATTCATGGATGTCATCAGCATTGAGAAGACAGGTAAACATTTCCGCCTGGTCTATGGCACCAAGGGCCGTTTTGCCATTCACCACATCACAGTGGAAGAGGCAAAGTAAAAGTTGTGCAAAGTGAGGAAGATCACTGTGGGGATGAAGGGAATCCCACACCTGGTGACTCATGATGCTTGAACCATCCGCTACCCAAATCCTCTCACCAAGATGAATGAAACCGTGCAGACTGATTTAGGGACTGGCAAGATAATCAACTTGATCAAATTCGACATGGGCAATGTGTATATGGTGATTGGTGGAGCCAACCTCAGTCGTCTTGGTGTGATCACCAACAGGGAAAGACATCCTGGTTCTTTTGATGTGGTGCACGTGAAGGATGACAATGGCAACAGTTTTGCCACAAGGGTTTCTGACAGTTTTGTCACTGGTAATGGCAATAAGCCTTGGATTTCTCTCCTTAGGTGAAAGGGCATCCGACTTAAAACTATTGCGGAAGAGAAAGACAAGAGGCTGGCCACGAAACAGAGCAGTAGCTAAATTATAGTAGCAGCATGTCTTTTTGCTTTGCACAAATAAACAGTGAATTCTTGTTTAAAAGAAAAAAGAAAGATTAGATCACATTAATCTAACTCTTGGTCTTAACAGTCTTTGTTACCCAATTAGCCCATTCTTTCACTTTCTATGCTGCTTCATGCTGGTCGGCGCTTCCTACCACTATCATTAAAGCTTACTTACGCTGACGCTCACTCAAAACAACTGACCCTAAAACAAATCTCCTAGATTCTAGTGATTTTATCCATACTCTCTCACAGCTTCTTTTTTTTTTTTTTTTTTTTTTTTTTGAGGCGGAGTCTCGCTCTGTTGCCCGAACTGGAGTGCAGTGGCCAGATCTCAGCTCACTGCAAGCTCCGCCTCCCGGGTTTACGCCATTCTCCTGCCTCAGCCTCCTGAGTAGCTGGGACTACAGGCGCCCACCACTTCGCCCGGCTAGTTTTGTATTTTAGTAGAGACGGGGTTTCACCGTGTTAGGCAGGATGGTCTCGATCTCCTGACCTCGTGGTCTGCCCGTCTCGGCCTCCCAAAGTGCTGGGATTACAGGCTTGAGCCACCGCGCCCGGCCTCTCACAGCTTCTTAACACTAATCTATAACTAAGTAATTGACCACATGCTACGATCTGTTATAGCAGCCTGAAGAGATAAGACACCATGCTTTTGTTTGACTTCTGAATTCTGCATAACATAGATGAAAATTCTACTTGCACTACAAGTTTACAGAAGAAAATATATAATGCCTTTGTTTGCCTTTCATTAACCTCTTCTTCCTCAAATACTTCAATTATTGGTTTATTGTATAAAGAAGCACAACTAAATGTTGAATTCTGGTTAAAGTTTGGTCCAAATCCAATAATATAAACAGTCTCTTCAGATCACAGAGTTCCTTTCATTTTATTTAAAATAAAGTACAATGAACCAATAGTAACAGTATTAAGGAAACTACCATAAGGCAAGACACAAAGTAGCCTGCCATTTCACAAAGGTAAAATTTTTAGGATGCTACATAGCTTACAATGTATTTTCACATTATTGTTTGATTTTATGTACACAACAATCCAATTTAGGCTGCTATTATCCCTATTCGATAGGTGAAGAAAGTGAGAGAGGCTAAGTATCTTGCCCAAGTTCAAAAACCCGGCAAGTGGCCTACCCAAGACTCAAAGCAAAGCTATGTCATTCCTGCTCTCAAATCCTGCCCCAGTTCATTTCATGAAAAGCCTTCCCAAATCACAGAATAGCAACGCATTGTAAGATGAAGTGTATTGATTAGATGTTTCTGACTGCAAGTAATTGAAATTCCAGCTCAAATTGGCTAAAATACTAATGACATTTATTATCATATTATAGTAATACAAAGGAGTTCAGTAGAAGGAAGACTCTAAGTTGGTGGATTCAGAGGTTCAAGGATATCATCACTATTCTACCATTCATCACCGTATAAAGTCTTCATCCTTAGGCTACCTTTATCCATCAGTTAGATGTCTGCCAGCAGCACCTGGAGTATATAATTCCTTATAGGGAAATAGACTGTTAATATTCCATGGAATATTTGTCTACATTTCTCAACTACCTTTACATTTAGATGGGAACATGTGACTGGGTCAAAGCAATGAACTGTGAGGAGAAGAGAGGCGAGTCACTTCCAGGATGAGACAGATAAAAGCATCTGCACCTCATCCATCTCACTTTCCCTGATGTAACCTTGGAGGATTCAAGGTCTCAAGTTAAGGTAGCAAATACTCCACAGAATGAAAGCAGCCTGGTACCAGAGTGGCCAGATGGAGGAGAGCTCCGTCAGCCTGCATTGGACTTTGATTAATCTGTAAATAAATCTTTGTTTCCTTGAGTTACTGGGATTCTAGTTTGACTGTTGTGACATTTGGCACTTATTACCCTAATGCAGATTGCATGGCTACCTGAGGGAAAGCCACACACTGGCCAGCCTGCACATTATCTGAGATGGAACATGTGCACCTGCATGGACTGCATGCAATTTTATAGTAAGAGGACTTCTATAGTATTTAGTTGGACACTCAAGAGAAAAGTTGAAAATATTTACAATTATACTGCTAAATCTTACTAGATGGGAAACTGCAATTTTTATAAAAAGAACCATCAGGACCGGCCGCGGTGGCTCACACCTGTAATCCCAGCACTTTGGGAGGCCGAGGAGGGCAGATCACGAGGTGAGGAGATCGAGGCCATCCTGACTAACACGGTGAAAGCCCTTCTCTACTAAAAATACAAAAAAATTAGCCGGGCTTGGCGGCGGGCACCTGTAGTCCCAGCTACTAAGGAGGCTGAGGCAGGAGAATGGCGTGAACCTGGGAAGCGGAGCTTGCCGTGAGGGGAAATCACCCCACTGCATTCCAGCCTGGGCGACACAGCGAGACTTGGCTGCAAAAAAAAAAAAAAAAAAAGACTGAGTCTCGCTCTGTCACCCAGGCTGGAGTGCAGTGGCGCGATCTTGGCTCACTGCAAGCTCCGCCTCCCGAGTTCACGCCATTCTCCTGCCTCAGCCTCCGGAGTAACTGGGACTACAGGCGCCCACCGCTGCACCAGGCTATTTTCTTTTTTTGTATTTTTAGTAGAGACGGGGTTTCACCGTGTTAGCCAGGATGGCTTCGATCTCCTGACCTCGTGATCTGCCAGCCTCACCCTCCCAAAATGCTGGGATTACAGGCGTGAGCCACCGCACCCGGCCAAGATAAAATGGTTTACAGTCATGTCCTTGGTCTTCAAATGACTTATCTAAACATAAAATACACTTAGGTGAAACTTCTAAATCTAGAGAATGGGATTCTGTTTTGTGCAACATTAATTTAACAACTACTGTCCAGCCCAGAGCAAGAGGCAAGAAATACAAATAAGATATGATCCTTTCTGTCTAAACTTTACAGTCTGCTACTGAGAAAGACAAATAGTACAGGCAAGTTGAACAGATTGTGAAATATTACCTAAAATCTAACAAGAGAGCACCACACTGCTCCCTAATGGCTAGAATCAGAGTGTAGTCAGTGACGAAAACCAGGAATGCCAGGTATGCAAGGCTCCAAACAAAACTCATGTTCTTTCTTTCTTCTTCTTCTCTTTTTCTTTTTTTGAGGCAGAGTCTCACAAGCTCTGTCGCCCATGCTGGAGTGCAGTGGCACGATCTCTGCAACACCGCCCCCGGGTTCAGGAGATCCTCATGCATCAGCCTCCTGAGAAGCTCCACACACAGGTGTGTGCCACCACTCCCAGCTAATTTTTTTTTGTATTTGTAGTAGAGATCGGGTTTTGTCATGTTGGCCACATCGGTCTTCAACTCCTGGCCTTAAGTGATCCACCTGCATTGGTCTCCCAAAGTGCTGGGATTACAGGTGTGAGCCACTGTGCCTAGACAAAACTCATGTTCTTTCTAAAACTCCAAATAAAAAACAGCTTTTTTTTTTTAAACAAAAATCAAGAAATTAATCTTGGTATTTAAAAAACCTAACTGTAGTCTGCGTGGGATGAACCTGATACCAAACATCAAACTAGAACTAAAGCCGGGCATGGTGGCTCACGCCTGTAATCCTAGCACTTTGGGAGGCCAAGGCGGATGGATCACCTGAGGTCCGGAGTTCAAGACCAGCCTGGCCAACTAGTGAAACCTGTCTCTACCAAAAATACAAAAATCAGCCGGGTGTAGAGGTGGGTGCCTGTAATCCCAGCTACACAGGAGGCTGAAGCAGGAGAATTGGTTGAACTCAGGAGGTGGAGGTTAGAGTAAGCTGAGATCATACTACTGCACTCCAGCCTGGGCAACAGAGCAAGACTCTTATCTCCAAGCCCCCCCCCCCAAAAAAAAAAACTACAAAGATAACCATCATGGTCTTGAATCTTGAACTTATACAATATTTGTTTGTTGTACTACTTAAGAAAATTTGATTCTACTAAATAGAGAATAAGAGAAACAATGAGGACAGATACAACTACATATAGATAATATGCAAGGAAGTAGCTTAACAGACTGTCTTAATCTGTTCACACTGCTACAACAAAAAATACCATAAACTGGGTGTGCTTATAAACAAGAGAAATTTATTTTTCACAGTTCTAGAGGCTGGGAAGTCCAAGATCTAAGGCGCCTATAGATTCAGTGTCTAATGAGGGCTGGCTTTCTGGTTCCATAAATGGCTGTCTTTTTGCTGTTTCCTTACATGGCAGAGGGGTCAAGGAACTCTCTGGAGTCTCTTTTATAAGGGTAATAGTCCCATTCATGAAGACACCACATTCATGACCTAATCGCCTCCCAAAGTCCTCATTTCCAAATATCATCACATTGGAGAATAGGTTTCAACATGTGAATTTTGGAGGTACAAACATTTGCTCTATGGCATTCCACCTCTGGTCCTCTCAAATTCATATCCTTTTCGCATGCAAAATACATTCATTCCATCTCAACAGTCCCTAAAATCTTAACTCACACCAGCATCAACTCAAAAGTCTAACATCCAAAGTCTCATCGAAATATCATCTAAATCAACTATGGGTAAGACTCAAAAGTATAATTCATACCAAGGCTAACTCCTCTCTAGCTGTAAGCCTGTGAAATCAAACAAGTTATGAGCTTCCAAAATACAAAGACGGGTCAGGCATAGGATAAACACTCCCATTCAAAAAGGGGAAACAGAAAAAAAGAAAGGAATGGCAGGTCATGAAAAAATCCAAAACCCAATGGAACAAATTTCATTAGACCTTAAGGCTCAAGAATAATCCTTTTTGGTTCAATCTCTGACCTTCAGGCCACTAGGACCTGCCCCCACAGCTTTGCTGGGCAGAGGTTGAACCCCTAAGTCTCTAGGTGCTCCTGCTCCAACGGCTTGGTGGGTTGGTCCTGCAGCAACTCTCTGCCTAAATCTCACACTGTCTCTCTGAAATGTTGGTCCCATCCTTTGAAACCTATATAGGGGCAGCCAGGCTACTATGTCTCACACAGTCTGTGAACTGGCAGAGGTAGCTCTATGTGGTCACTAAAGTTTGCTGCCTGTACCCTTTGGAAGGGCAGCCACCTTGCTTCACTGGGCCTGTTGGAGCCACACTGTGGCAGCTGTGAAGTATGGCACTACAGTGTGGGAGCTGAGCCTAAAATGTAAGGAGGTGGTGCTGGATAGCACTTTCTGAAGTCCCAGAAACACCAGGCACAGTAGTCCCTCCTTTGAAACTACTCTGCCTTCAGGGAACTTACACTCTGGGCCTGGAATGGGAGTAATAGCCCTGATGATTTCTAAATTGCCTTTGGGGTAATTCTTCCCTTGTTTTGGAGAATAGCTCCTGGCTTCTGTTGACATGGCTGATACATACTAATTTCCTTATAAAACAATGGCTTGGCCACACTTTTAGTGTTCCCACCTAGAACTCTCTCCCCCAACTGGCTATCTTATTTTTTAATAATATGGATAGGCTGAGAATTTCCCAAATCTTTAAGTTCTGCTTCCGTTCTGATTAACAACTCCATCTTTAGGAGTTGTTCTCACATATGTACAAAGAACAATATGCCAGTCAGGAGAAACCAAGGGGGAGGAAACTGCTTATAGTGAACTATAAGCCGTCATAGTAAACAGTTACAAGCAGTGAGGAGAAACCAAGCCACCATTTCATCACTTAGAAAATGCTTTAGTTAAATATACAATTTAATTGCTCACAAGTTCTTCCTTCCACAAAATACTAGAACACAAATACAATTCAGTCAAATTCTTCACCACTTTATAACAAAAAAATCATGTTTCCTCCAGTTTCCAACAACGTTCCTCATTTCCATTTGAGACCTCATCAGAATGGTGTTTGCCACACATATTACCATGATCAGGAAAGGCTGATGTGGCAGAGAAGGCAAGAGCAACAGGACATTTGAATGTTAAGTAACACAGAATTCAGGGAGTGTGGTCCTTTCCTCCCACTTAAGACCTTTCAAAGTAGATAAACCTACCCTCATCCTTTTCCTCTTTCTTCTTGCTGTGATTTAAGTTGATTCAATAAATCCCATGAATGGAATATTTCAATTTGGTACATGACTTTCTGTAATGCAGTCGTAAGTTCCTGCTTGCGCTATGGGGTATGTGGAAGGTAGCTGATGGTACGAGGTTGTAAGACTACAGGAACAGAGGTCCCCAAGTTAGAGAGAAACGTTACGAGGCCTGGGACATTGTTGAAATTATCAGCACCAGCATGAACTGGGGACAAATCAGGAGGGGTGGACTGTTAGGCACTGATATTACCAAGAGAACCAATTCACAAATTCACCAGTCATAGATTTGAGACCTAAATTCACCAGAAATCATAATATCCAGAGTATAAGAATCTACACATGCATTTCAACTCCTCCTTCTTCATCCAGTAGAATTTGCAACCTACCAGTTTCAGCCCACCGGTCTTTAATAAATCCTGATGCCATATTGGATAGAACAGCAGGAGAAGCAGAAAATCAGACTCACAATTCACCTGAGAGAAACAGAATCATTCAAAAGTGACATTTAAAACTAGAAGAGACTAAAATAACATGAATTGGCAACTATAATTTCCTATGCTGCCTCAGGATAGGTGGTTTACTGAAAATAAAACAGATTTGTTACAGTAAAGCAGCTAAATTTTCTTTGTACATGATTGGCAATACATTTTTGAGCCTACTGTAGTATGAGCAGCAAAATTTCTTAACACTAACATGGCAAAGAGTTTTAAAAAGAAAAGAAATGAGGAAGATAAAGTAGGTTAGTCAATGGACATAGAAACTGAGTTTATTTGAACCAATCTGTGTCCCACTTCAAGAGTATACACACACACATACACACACACACACACACACACACATACTACAAATATCTAGTACTCATTATACTGTCTGAAGTATTACTATCTTCAGCAGCAGGATACTTGAGTAGTTGCTACATATATGTCTAAGTATATAAGTTCCAAATGTTGGGGTTCAAAAAGCTATACCCCAAAATATGGTGCTTTGGCATGGGTACTTTTAACTAAAAGGTCTCAGAAATGAGCCTCAGAACCAAGGTCTCTCTCTGCCTTTCCACTCTCCTGACCCGCCCTCAGTCTCTCTGATCCTTTTTCTTTCCTAAAGCACTGACAGTGACTCTCTCTGGAATTTCCTTATCTGATTAAGGAAGCTTCTTTCCAAAAGAAATGCAATTGTCTTAAGACCTGCTTCCTGAGAATCTCATCAAATAACCATGAAAAATTATCCATCAGAAAACAGACTAAAAGTTGTCACCACATCCACACTGACGTTTCATCTATTCCTCTGAGGATAGCTCCAAGAGATTGGCTGGGAAACTTTATCTGCATAAAAAGACAACCTTCATTCACAGTGAAGTTCCACCCCTCACCTTTCCACCACCTCACCATAGCTCACGGAAACGCTGTCCCAGGCCATTGCTCTTTGAATCCTTTAAAAATTATTTGAATCTCACTTGAAAAATTATTTACTACCTCTCTAAAATTACCTGCAGCTCCCTACTTCTCTCTTCCCCAAAAGAAGGCATTTAAGCTTCAACCACCTGGCCCTTTTTGAATCTCATATTTGTGGGACTCTCACATCCATACACACATTAATAAATTTGCAACTCTTTATCTCCTATTAATCTATTGCCAGTCATTTCTATAAAATTGCAGAAAGAGCAGAGGAAAAGCTTTCTCTTCACCCCTACACAAAGTAAAAAGTAGTATATCAGCTCATTAAATGTGTTACTGTGTGACTTAGTTCTCCCTTTTTTGTTATGATTTTTTTTGTTGTTGTTCTCCAAAAGCTATCTTTTTCCAGACATGCTATGGTACAACTGTTGAAAATGTATTTCCTCCTACAGTAAAACCGAGACACAGCACAATCAAAGGCCAACCTTAAGGAGAAGGGTAGAAATGATTGAGAATTATTCATCTACCAGAGTGAATAATCTCTTAAACTGTGTGATTTTTATGTCAACTTTAACCGCAATTTTATACATGCTTTGGATATAAATTAAGGGAAAATATGAAGTTTTATACATGAGTCAGTATGCATTCCAATCAAGGTAGAGACCAATATATTGCAGGTCAAGGGAAAGAAGTAAAGATCTAATCAGACAATCAGAGATGACTACCAATCTGCATGACAAATAGATCAATCTGCTGCCTCATTCCACACATTTTCAGTTCTATATTGTTTCTTTTATAAAGCTAGAAAAATAGAAGGGCCACCTCTGCAGTAAAATAAAAGTCAGTATTTTACACATAGATAAATCAGATTTTGAAGGAAACTCTTTGGGGTGATGAAAAAAAAAAGAATAACCACATGGTTACCTGCATGCTACTAAGCCTCAGAGTTAAAAGGAAAAGACAGAGTGACACACAGGGTGCTGAAAAGTTTTGAGCCTGGAAACAAGGTCATCCTGCAGTTTCACTAAGAAAACTTAATCTCTGGGGCTTGTCTACCATCTGGTGACCATTTGGTGTCTGTGTGTCAAAAATTGCCCAGATATTTCTAAACATTTCAGAATGCCATCAGAAGCTACAGCAAATTGCAGCTCTTTCTGAAAAGCAAAAAAAAAAAAAAAAAGAGGATCTGGCCTGAGTGTGATTTTTTAAGTCAGCAGTTAAGGTGATAATAAGGAAGAAGATATTTCTCATTTAATACATTTTAGAAAATAAAATGTCCCTATGGAATACAATAGCAACTTGAAATATAAATATGTATAATTCCCATACAGATGTATGCATTTTCTACATAGTACAATCAAAATTTAAATTACAGCATCCTGTAAATTATATAATTGACAATATTTGATTATTACAAAAGGTTTTGTACAAGCACCAGCAGAATAATTTAGAAATTCATGAATTCTAAAAATTCTAAAACCCCAGAAATAAGCACATTTTCCCAAGGATTTTATTTCAGTGTTATTTATGAATGCTACTGTGTAATGACAACGATTCATTTCTACAGTTTAAGGATACACAAACATTTATCAACTAGGCTTTTCCACCATCACTTTCAGAAATCATGCTGAAACAGAAACTCCAGAATTACTACATGAAAATAGAAAATAAAACAGAAAATGTCACGCACATACTCAAAAGTAATAAATTAATGGTTACTTGAATTCCTTCTCAAGCTAGCCGCAAGATTTTTCTAATAGCTACAATGAAGCATTCATGTTTAACTATTCAGGGACAAGAAAGTCTAAAACACTTAAAAGTGCTCTACTTTAAATCAAGTTGACTTAACGGAATAAATCAGCATGCATCTTTCACCTTTTTTGGAAACTAAAGTGCACAAATACGCTGAATGCCATCCCAAATCCTGCCTAATACCCATTTAAGTAGATAGGAATTTAAGTAACAAATCTTTCCCCACCTCCTGAGAAGGAAAAATAAGTTACACAAACATCTCATCAAAACAAGGAAGGCAAGGCCCTCTCCTAAAAACTGGCAGTAAACACAGAAGACAGAAGAAGGCCTATACTTACACAGATGGCTAGAGCTCCTGCCCCCATTCTCTCAGGAAGCGTCCGGAAGAACTGAGGAAGACCAGACGAAAATATTAAAATGACAGCAAAATACTAAAATTCCATTCAACATGTATTCTTTGATGTGAAAAACAGCTTCCAATCCAAAGGCCCCGAGGTAAGCGAAGTGCAGCTTCCAACATTTTAAGAAGACTGGTTTTGCTTCTCTTTCCGCTGAACCCACATGGCTGGAAGGACTGCCTGGAGTTGAAATTTGATCCACAGCCTTAGTGCTGGCAAGTAGAGGGAGTCACGTGACACGGGTCTTAAGTTGCTGACATCTTTTTCTTAAACCTGACTCCCTAGATCCGACATACAGGCTTCTTTGGCTTAGAAAACTGCCAGTCACCTGGTGGCATTCATTAATAGAACCAATAGTGCATAAAGGGAAAACACAGACTTGCTTCCCAGACTCCACACAGCTCTAAGAAAAACGGACGTATTCAGACTCAGGTTTAAAACTGCAGGCACATTATTCATTTTTTCTCAGGCAGTCTTTTCTTCTACTGTTCTTTAGAAACCAGCTAAATTCTACCAAAATTTTCTTCCTTCCATCCTATCCCATCAGAATTGTTTTAAATGAAAATGCTCTATTTTATGTAGCTGTTACTACTTCTAATTACATATGAGTTGTCTTATAATAATATACTGATGATAAACATAAACAACATACGTCTAGACAGCCATAATTCTACATATATGATTTGCAGTCTGAAAAATTAGCTTCTAACTGACTTTTCAGTAACTTTCTATTCTACATGCTGTCACGAGAAAATCTGATAGATTTAAAATTTTCCAAATATTTGAACTAACAGTTAAAATAGTCACTTCAGGTAAGACAAAAGGAAACTATCCTATTTTTATTTTTGTTATCATTTTTTCTGTCAATTTTTTTTTCTTTTGCTGTACCTATTGACCCATCCTCTAAGTTCTCTCCCCTCACCCCCAACCTCCCAACAGGCCCTGATGTGTGTTGTTTCCCCTCTCTGTGTCCATGTGTTCTAAATGTTCAACTCCCACTTACGAGTGAGAACATGTAGTGTTTGGTTTTCTGTTCCTGTGGTAGTTTGCTGAGGATGACTGCTCGTAGCTTCATACATGCCCCTGCAAAAGACATGATCTTGCTCCTTTTTATGGCTGCATAGTATTCCATGGTGTATATGTACCACATTTTCTTTATCCAGTCTATCATTGATGTGCATTTGGGTTGGTTCCATGTCTTTGTTATTGTAAATGGTGCTGCAATAAACATACATGTGCATGTGTCTTTATAGCAGAATGATTTATACTCCTTTGGGTATATACCCAGTAATGCGATTGCTGGGTCAAATGGTATTTCTGGTTCTAGATCCTTGAGGAATCTCCATA
Organism: Rhinopithecus bieti; assembly: GCF_001698545.2. Taxonomy (NCBI): domain Eukaryota; kingdom Metazoa; phylum Chordata; class Mammalia; order Primates; family Cercopithecidae; genus Rhinopithecus; species Rhinopithecus bieti. The sequence goes on from NW_016827416.1 coordinate 118,074, forward strand.
CTGTCTCCCACAATGGTTGAACTAATTTACATTCCCATTCACAGTGTAAAAGTGTTCCTATTTCTCTACATCCTCTCCAGCATCTATTGTTTCCTGACTTTTCAATAACTGTCATTCTAACTGGTGTGAGATAGTATCTCATTGTGGTTTTCATTTGCATTTCTCTGATTATCACTGACGTTGAGCTTTTCTTCATAGGTTTGTTGGTCACATAAATGTCTTCTTTTGAGAAGTGTCTGTTCCTATCGTTTGCCCACTTTTTGATGGGGTAGTTTGTCTTTCTTCTGTAAATTTGTTTAAGTTCCTTGTAGATTCTGGATATGAGACCATTGTCAGATGCATAGCTTGCAAATATTTTCTCCCATTCCATAGGTTGCCTATTCACTCTAATGATAGTTTCTTTTGCTGTGCAGAAGCTCTTTAGTTTAATTAGATCCCATTTGTCAATTTTGGCTTCTGTTGCCATTGCTTTTGACATTTTTGTCATGAAGTCTTTGCCCATGCCTATGCCCTGAATGGTATTGCCTAGGTTTTCTTCTACGGTTTTTATGGTTTTGGGTTTTACATTTAAGTCTTTAATCCATCTTGAGATAATTTTTGTATAAGGTCTAAGGAAGGGGTCCAGTTTCAGTTTTCTGCATGTAACTAGCCAGTTTTCCCAGCACCATTTACTGAATGGGAGATCATTTTCCCATTGCTTGTTTTTGTCAGGTTTGTCAAAGATCAGATGGTTGTAGATGGGTGGTGATATTTCTGAGGNTGGGCAGTAGGGCCATTTTCATGATCGTGATTCTTCCTATCCATGAGGATAGAATGTTTTTCCATTTGTTTGTGTTCTCTCTTATTTCCTTGAGCAGTGGTTTGTAGTTCTCATTGAAGAGGTCCTTCACATCCCTTGATAGCTGTATTCCTATGTATTTTATTCTCTTTGTAGTGATTGTGAATGGGAGTTCATTCATGATTTGCCTCTCTGCTTGCCTATTGTTGGTGTAAATGAATGCCTGTGATTTTTATACATTGATTTCATATCCTGAGAGCTTGCTGAAGTTCCTTATCAGTTCAAGTAGTTTTGGGGCTGAGATGATGGGGTTTTCTAAATATAAAATCATGTCATCTGCAAACAGAGATAACTTGATTTCTTCTCCTCCTATTTGACTACTCTTTATTTCTTTCTCTTGTTTGATTGCCTTGGCCAGAACTTTCAATACTATGTTGAATACGAGTGGTGAGAGAGGGCATCCTTGTCTTGCACTAGTTTTCAAAAGCTGCTTCCAGCTTTTGCCTTTTCAATATGATATTGGCTGTGAATCTGTCATAAATAGCTTTTATTATTTTGAGGTATGTTCCATCAATACCTAGTTTATTGAGAGTTTTTAACATTCAAGTATGTTGAATTTTATCAAAGGCCTTTTCTGCATCTATTGAGATAGTCATGTGGTTTTTGTCTTTGGTTTTGTTTATGTGATGGATCACATTTATTGATTTGTGTATGTTGAACCAGTCTTGTATCCCAGAGATGAAGTCGACTTGATTGTGGTGGGTAAGTTTTTTGATGTGCTGCTGGATTTGGTTTGCCAATATTTTACTGAGGATTTTTTGCATCAATGTTCATCTGGGATATTGGCCTGAAGTTTTTTGTTGTTGTGTTTCTTCCCGGTTTTGGTACCAGGATGATGCTGGCTTCATAAGATGAGTTAAGGAGGAGTTCCTCCTTTTCAATTGTTTGGAATAGTTTCAGAAGGAATGGTACCAGCTCCTCTTTGTATTTCTGGTAGAATTCAGCTGTGAACCCATCTGGCCCTGGGCTTTTTTCATTGGTAGGCTATTAATTACTACAATTTCAGGTTTGTTATTGGTCTATGCAGGGATTCAACTTCTTCCTGGTTCAGTCTTGGTAGGGTGTATGCATCCAGGAGTTTAACCATTTCTTCTAGATTTTCTAGTTTGTTTGCATAGAGGTGTTTGTAGTATTCTCTGACAGTAGTTTGTACTTCTGTAGGATCAGTGGTGATATCACCTTTATCATTTTTTATTGTGTCTATTTGATTCTTCCTTCTCTGTTTTCTTCTTTATTAGTGTAGCCAGCAGTCTATCTATTTTGTTAATTTTTTCAAAAACAAAAACAAGCTTCTGGATTTATTTTTTTGGAGGGTTTTTCGTGTCTTTATCTCCTTCAGTTCTTCTCTGATCTTAGTTATTTCTTGTCTTCTGCTAGGTTTTGGATGAATTTCCTCTTGTCTCTATAACTCTTTTAATTGTGATATTATGGTGTCAATTTGAGATCTTTATAGCTTTCTGATGTGGGCATTTAGTGCTACAAATTTCCCTCTTAACACTGCTTTAGCTGTGTCCCAGAGATTTTGGTACATTGTCTCTTTGTTCTCATTGGTTTCAAAGAACTTCTTTGAATTTCTGCCTTAATTTCATTACTTACTCAGAAGTCATTCAGGAGAAGGCTGTTCAATTTCTATGAAATTGTGTGGTTTTGAATGAGTTTATTAATTCTGAGTTCTAATTTGATTGCACTGAGAGACTGTTTATGATTTCAGTTCTTTTGCATTTGCTGAGGAGTGTTTTACTTCCAATTATTTCCAATTATGTGGTCAATTTTAGAATAATTGCCATGTGGCACTGAGAACAATTTATAGTCTGTTCATTTGGGGTAGAGAGTTCTGTAGACATCTACTAGGTCCACTTAATCCAGAGCTGAGTTCAAATCCTGAATATCCTTGTTAATTTTCTGTCTCTTTGATCTGTCTAATACTGACAGTGGGATGTAAAAGTCTCCCACTATTATTGTGTGGAAGTCTAAGTCTCTTTGTAGGTCTCTAAGAACTTGTTTTATGAATCTGGGGGCTCCTGTATTGGGTGCATATATATTCAGAATAGTTACCTCTTCTTGTTGAATTGTTCCCTTTACCACTATGTAATGCCCTTCCTTGTCTTTTTTATCTTTGTTGGTTTAAAGTCTGTTTTATCAGAGACTAGGATTGCAACCCCTGTTTTTCTTTCTTTTTTTTTTGTCTTTGCTTTTTTTGCTTTCCATTTGCTTGACAAATTTTCCTCCATCCCTTTATTTTGAGGCTGTGTGTGTCTTTGCACGTAAGATGGGTCTCCTGAATACAGCACACTGATGGGTCTTGACTCCTTATCCAATTTGCCAGTCTGTGTCTTTTAATGGAGGCATTTAGCCCATTTACATTTAAGATTAGTATTGTTATGTGTGAATTTGATCCTGTCATCATGGCGCTATTTAGTTATTTTGCACACTAGTCAATGCAGTTTCTTCGTAGTGTCATTGGTCTTTATATTTTGGTGTGTTTTTGCAGTGGCTGGTACTGGTTTTTCCTTTCCATATTTAGTGCTTCTTTCAGCAGCTCTTGAAGGGCAGGCCTGGTGGTAACAAAATGCCTCAGCATTTGCTTGTCTGGAAAGGATTTTATTTCTCCTTTGCTTATGAAGCTTAGTTTGGCTGGATATGAAATTCTGTGTTGAAAATTCTTTCTTAAAGAACGTTGAATGTTGACCCCCAATCTCTTCTAGCTTATAGAGTTTCTGCTGAGAGTTCTGCTGTTAGTCTCATGGGCTTCCTTTTGTAGGTAATCTGGCCTTTCACTCTGGGTGCCCTTAACAGTTTTTTCTTCACTCGACCTTCAAGAATCTGATGATTATGTGTCTTGGGGTTGCTCTTCGCATGGAGTATCTTAGTGGTGTTCTATGTATTTCCTGAATTTGCATGTTGGCCTGTCTTGCTAGCTTGGGGAATTTCTCCTGGATAATATCCTGAATTGTGTTTTCTAGCTTGTTTCCATTCTCCCCTTCTCCTTGTGGTACTCCAGTTAATCGTAGGTTCAGTCTTTTTATGAAGTCCCATATTTCTTGGAGGCTTTGTTCATTCCTTTTCATTATTTTTTCTCTACTCTTTTCTGCATATCTTATTTCAGCAAGGTGGTCTTCAAACTCTGATATCCTTTCTTCCACTTGGTCAATTCAGCTGTTGATACTTACGTATACTTCACGAAGTATTTGTGCTGTTTTTTTTTCGGCTCCATTAGATCATTTATGTTCCTCTCTAAACTGGTTATTCTAGTTAGCAATTCCTCTAACCTTTTATCAAGGTTCTTAGCTTCCTTGCATTGGGTTAGAACATGCTCCTTTAGCTCATCATAGTTTTTCATTACTCATCTTCTGAAGCCTACTTCTATCAATTCGTCCGTCTCATCCTCCATCCAGTTCTGCGCCCTTGACAGAGAGACGTGATCATTTGGAGGAGAAGAGGCACTCTGGCCTTTTAGGTTTTCAGCATTTTTTGGTTCATTCTTGCTTATCCTCATAAGTTTACCTAGTTTCAGTCTTCGAGGATGCTGACCCTTGGATGGGGTTTTTTGGGGGGCCTTTTTATTGTTGTTGTTGATGCTGTTGTTGTTGCTTTCTATTTGTTTTTCTTTCAACAGTCAGGTCCCTCTTCTATAGGGCTGCTACAGTTTGCTGGGGGTTTGCTTCAGGCCTTATTCATCTGATTCACTCCCACGCCTGGAGATGCCACTCAAGGAGGCTGGAGAGCACCAAAGATGGGTGCATGCTCCTTCTTCTGGGACCTCTGACTTCGAGGGGCACCAACCTGATGCCAGTAGGATTTATCCCATACAGGGTGTCTGAAAACCCCTGTTGGAGAGTCTCACCCAGTTGGGTGGCATGGGAAGCAGGACCCATTTAATGAAGCACTTTGTCCCTTGGAGGAGAGGGTGTATTTCACTGGGGCGAAACCCACTTGTCTGGGCTGCCTGGATTCCTCAGAACTACCAGTGGGAGAGGCTAAGTCTGCTGGTCCACAGAGACTGCAACCACCCCTCCCACTATCGGCTCAGGCCCAGGGAGATCCAAATTCTGTCCCTGAGCCTCTGGCTGGAGTTACTGGAGATCCTGCAGGGAAGACCCACCCACTGAGGAAGGATGGGTCAGGGTTAGACCTGAGGAGGCACTCTAGCTGCCGACTGCCACAGCTGGTGTGTTGGGCTGTGGGGACAAGTCTTGGGACCAAGGTGTCCAGCCTCCCTGGCTCCAGCAAGGGAAAAATGCAGCCTCGAGCTATAGAAATGAGTGCCACCCTTCCCTGGCCCAGGGAGCTTAGCGTGTTAGGCTATTGTGAGTCTCAGTGCTGGCTGCTGCAAAAATTAACATACCTACTTCCAATATATTTTCTATGCTTGTTAAGAAAACATAATGCAGATCTAATTTGTGATAATTTTATATCCCAATTTTTTTCACTTAACATTGTATCAGAGGCATGCATGCTCCCATGTTAATAACAGTATAAGCAAATTAAATCAGAAGTGGTATTATTTTTTGTACACACAACAGTTTCCTTAGACATTCTCCCATTTTTAGACATTTATATAGTTTCTGATTTTATCTATGTATGACAGTAAGTAATGCTTTGTCCTTGCTCTGATTCTTTTCTTGTAAAGATTCCTGAAAGTGAAATTTCTGGAATACAAAGAACATGAATGTGGGCTGGACCAACACTTCTGACATGCACTGGCTCTGCAGTTTCTATTCTACAGCCTACCCTACCCAAGAATGAGTATTTTATAAAATATTTCCTAATATTTTAAACTATTCAGCAAGTGAAAATGGTTTCTCAATTGTAAACTTAAATTCCTTTTTATTTTCAGTAAAATTAACAATGTAAAAAAATCCTCATTAGCCATTTGTATTTTCTGTTTTGTGAACTGTTTTCATTTTTTCTCCATTTGTCAACTGGAATCTCATCATAGTCTCTTTTATAGGATGTTAAGTCAAACTAAATTTGGCCTGAGAAACCCTCCAGACTCACAAACTGAAGTTCTTATGAATAAACCACAACCTAACTTTGTAGGCAAATAAGCTGAAAACCTAACTTAGGAGTATGCTTCTGTAACAATAGCTGGGTCTCACAGCTGGGTCTCAGCCAATCCTAGCAGCCATACCTTAACCATTTTCAGAAAAATGGGCTAACCTTACTAGAGACAATGTAAAATTAAGATGGCCACAGTGGGGAAGTTTTAATTGGGATAAAATTATTTATTTGAAAGGTAAATTAGAAAAAAAATGAAAAACCCACAAAAACAATGGGATGTATTATTTAATTGGTATGCAGAGCATCTACAAGACTAAGTAAGTTTAAAAACTGCCTCCTTAAAAGAGTCTATCCAAAAAAACACATAAGCTTAAGCAACAGATGAAAGAGGACTATACTCTGCATGAACTAACCCCGACCATTCCCTCTCTTTATACAACTCTACCTAAATACTCTGAGTGTCCACTAACCTCTTTGATAAATTACCCTTTCACCCTGAAGATGGTGATAAGAGAAGTCAGATGCCATACAAAGCAAGACCCTTTGATCAGCCAGGCCTTTTTGCCATAACCTTTACTCACGGTCTAAGCTTAGAGCCATGGTAAAGGACTTCCTTGATCTATGAGAAAATCCTCAAAACTTTACTGAGGCAGGTAGAATCCTCATAGGAGCTTATGAACCAGGACTCCCCAATCTTCGCCAGTTTACTCACATGATATTAGGGTTTTACAAAGCATGAAAATGATGGGCAGAATGGGACAAATGTGAGGAAGGTATTAAAGACTCCTTCAAAACTTCCTCATGGGGAGGGCCAAAATGAGCTAGAAAAAAATGCTGAAAACCATTTAAATTCACTTCATAGATTCCTCCACAAGAAATTGATTGGTCCATCACATAATCTTGCAGGCAAACAGGATGACCCAGTTTCAGATTACAGAATTCACTTAGAAATACTATTTGTGAAACACTGTGGGCTCAAAATACAACAAGGAGTATTTCCTGCAGGGACTGAAACAGCATTAACTGTTGTATTTATAAATGCACTCTGTCCTGAACTTAGTAGTTTAATTAAAAACATAAACTAGGATGGGAAATTACAGATATGACTAAAGTGCTGGCCTTAGCTGAACACTTTGAGAGGACTCTAGAACAAGAAAAAACCCAAAAACCTAACAAGCCTATGTCACTCCAATTACAACAGTTACCAAGACTAAAGGGATTTTCTCATTTTTATTTTAAATCAGAATCAGGAGGTCCTACAACAAGAAATTCTTTACCCCAAGATGTCTCCCTTCATAGCCAACAACCAGTACACTGGAAAAGAGATTGTTGGGTTGTATATCAGTCCACCAGTAAGCCTCCTTTCAGACCACTAGAGAGAGCCCAAGAGATTTTAACTGTCATGATGATAATCAACACGGAAGAAGTTCTAAGGTATTCTCCAGCAAACTGTTCCTAACGATACCCTTAAATAAACATAAAGAAACACGTTAAAATAAGTGGAGAGTCTTGTACAATCCTGGTGGATATTACAGTTACATTATGTACCATAAATCCCATTTTAATACAAGAACAACTCCCTCAAAGTAATAAGGTCATTTCTGTGCTGGAATTTTGAATCAAGCTCAAGAAGTTCCCATATCTGAACCTGTCCGATTGACTTTAGGGTCACTTAAAAAAAAAACATATATTTTTACCATGTGATAATGCTCCAGAAAACTTGCTAGGGCAAGACTTAATTTCAAAGCCAAAAGAACATAAAAGGTGAGCAGGGGGCAGAGCAAGATGGCCGAATAGGAACAGCTCCAGTCTCCAACTCCCAGCGCGAGCCACACAGAAAACCGGTGATGTCTGCATTTTCAACTGAGGTACTGGAGTCATCTCACTGGAGAGTGCCGGACAATCGGTGCTGGTCAGCTGCTGCAGCCCGACCAGCGAGAGCTGAAGCAGGGCGAGGCATTGCCTCACCTGGGAAGCGCAAGGGGGAAGGGAATCCCTTTTCCTAGCCAGGGGAACTGAGACACACAACACCTGGAAAATCGGGTAATTCCCACCCCAATACTGCACTTTAAGCAAA